>NC_137902.1:44880414-45163800 GCF_963455335.1 Martes martes | reverse complement strand
CACTGGATTAAACTGCTTTTTGGTATGGAAACCAGAATATTAAAGAGACATTAAATCATTTTTTCCCCCTAGTTCCTATTGTATCCTCAAGATGTGAAGTTGAGACAGGCATTGTTTCTGGATACATCAGTGCATGCCCACGTGCATTAGTTAGCTTGGGCTGCCATGACCCAGACTGAGTGGCTTAAACAACAGATTTTTCTTCCTCTCACAGTTCTGAGCTTGCAGGGTCAAGACCTGGGTGGTAAGCAAGGTTTGTTTCTGGTGAAACCTTTCTTCTCAGCTTGCAGATAAGGCCTTCTCACTGTGTCCTTTCACAATCTCTTGGTGCTTTCAGAAAGAGGGAACTCTGGTGTTTCTTCCCCTTCTTAAAAGACACCAATCCTATCAAATTAGGTCCCCACCCTATGATCTCACTTAATTATTAACACCTCCTTACAAGCCCGATCTCCAAATAGAGCCACATGGGGGTTAAGCCTCCAACATATGAATTTGGGGGAGGAATACAATTCAGTCCATAACCCCTTCCAAGCAATGTTATCATAGAGCTGTATTTCCTCAAAAGGAGTCTATACTCAGGAAACTAAAATATTTGTTTTCCAGATGAAGCAAGTCTAGGCAGAGCACTAGTTTCTAATATTTAAAATACTCAGTGCTATAGAAAGAATTTTAAAGGCAGGACTTCTAAGTTTTAACAATAAAAATATTTATATAAATTCTTTATTTCAAGATTTTATTTATTTATTTGAGAGAGAAAGAGAGAGCATGAGTAGGGGGAGGGGCTGAAGGACAAGCAGACTCCCCTCTATGTGGGGATCCTGCAACTGGACTTTGATCTCAGGACCCCAAGATCATGATCTGAGCTGAAATCAGATACTTAACCAACTGAGCCGTCTAAATGTTCAAAAAGTATTTATATAAGTTCTATAAAAGTATTTATGAACTTAATGTTGCAAAGTTTTTCCAGTTTTTATTTTCTACCTGATTAACTTTATTGCCAGGATTTGGTTCCTAATTTCAAGATTTTAGAATGTATCTTTAAAACTGAATGCCTTCAAAATGCAAGAAGTATTCAACATATTAAAAAGCAAAAATCAGCACTTAAATGTTATTTGAGAGGTCATGTACTTATAATCTTTGATATTAAGCAACCACTGAAACAAAGTGAATCTGACATTTTGTTGGACAGGCATGTGTGGAGGAAGTATCCACTCTTTTGACTTTACATATTGTATCAGTTGGATTCATTAATTATGCCTACAGTTTGGGAAGTTTCCAATCCATTGTCATACTGGCACACATCAAAGAATTTACAATTTAACTAGTGTCAAATAAAAATCCCCAGAATAAAAAATTCAGGTCCCAAGAGAACAATGATATTTTAAAACAGAAAGATATGGTATAAAATGAAATACCCATTATGCTACTCAGATAAAAAGAAAAATGGTCGCTTTATATATATTATCTAATGACTTTATGGCCATGTGACATTAAAACAAAGTAAAAATTCAATACTTCCCCATATCCTTTATTGTTTTTTTTCAGATTCACTTACAAACCAATTCTCTTTACTTCTGCCTTAGTCAATTTGGACCACTACAATAGACTTAACAGCCTGCCCGACTTAACAAATCTTCATTTCTCCCAAATCTAGAGGCTAGAAGTCCAAAATCAGGGAGCTGGCTCAGTCAGGTTCTTGGTGAGGGTTTACATCTTTTGTCCTGTATGCCATCTTTCTGCTGTAGGCTCACATACTGGGGAAAGGGCTAGCTCTCTTTCACTTCTATTACCAAGACCTAGTCACCTTTCAAAGACCCATCTCCAAATAACATCACATTAGGGCTTCAATATGTGAATTTTGGAGCCATATGAACATTTAGTCCATAACTTTTAAAAAAAAAATTTACTTATTTATTTGAAAGAGAGAGAGAGAGAGAATGAGTGGGCAGAGAGGCAGAGGGAATGGGAAAGGCAAACTCCATCCTAGGACCTGGACCACGTCACGTGAGCTGAAGGCAGATGCTTACCTTACTGAGCCACCCAGGTGCCCTCGTCCATGATTCCTAACAAAGTTTTAAGTATGCTGATATTTTCTATGTTATACTTATTGAGCATATATTATTTTCTTTTTTCTTTTTTTATATTGTTGCCAAAGATAAGAGAATAATAAAATTAAGACCATTGTTTTCTGTCACTTTTCAAAGTCAGAATGTATTTCTTTTACTTCTCTTCATATTTATGGATGTTTTGTAAACTGTAGTGTACATCAGAATCAGTTGCAGGGAAAGCAGATTGCCACACCCTACCCCAGAGTTAATGATTCATAGGTCTAGAGGGAGACGTGTGCTTTCACCTGTCTTCAATATTTTCCATCTTCTTCCCTTTGCCTGCCTCATTCTGGGTCATTTCTTCAGATCTCTCTTCTAGTTCATTTACTCCTTATCAGTTACTTATGTTATTAGAAGACATTTCTGAATGCATGAACAAATGTGCCCATTTGGGCCTGCTTTGCTATTAATCTATACTCATGTACTGTGCCCTTGTGCAGATAACTTTATCCTACATTGTTCTTGAGTCACTTATTTAGAGTCATTTATTTAGAATCTAGGACCCTAGCCCTTCCAGAAAAGAGGTCCTTTCTGGTACTATCTTCTTGTCATGTTACCCAGAAACAGTGAACTGGGTCTCCCGGTGCCACCTGCTAGATGTATTAGCTTTCTGTTGCTTTGTAATAAGTCACCACAAATTCAGTGGCTTCAAACAATCCATATTTATTATCTCACTGTGCTTTTGGGGCTGGAGTCTGGGCATACCTTAGATGCTCTGTTCAAGATTTCACAAAGCTGCAATCAAGATGTAGGTTGGGTTGTGTTCTCACTGGAGCCTTGACTGTATAAAATATCTGCTTCCAAGCTCATGGAGGTTGTAGGCAGAATTCATTTTTTTTTTTTTTTTTTTTTTTTTTTTTTTTTGTGGCTATCGTACTAAGGCCCTCAGATCTTAGAAGCAACCTACAGTTCCCTCCTACATGGCCTCCTCCATAAGCATTTCAGAGAATAGCAACAGGTTTCTTTAAGGAAAGAAGGAGTATCTTTTGCTCTTGTCTCTCAAGACAGAGTCTTATGTAACTCAGCTTAATCATGGGAATGAAATCCCCTCACCTTAGCTATATAATGTAACCTAGCCAAGGCAGTGGCATCCCATCATCTCTGTCATATTCTATGGTTAGAAGAAAGCAACAGGTTCTTCTTAGAACCTCAAGTGGAGGGGATTATCCAGGCTGTAATACAAGAGGGTGGTTAACATGGTGGTCATCTGAGAACTTTGCCTGCCACACTGAATCTCCTCCAATAACATCTTCCACATTTTTGACTCATCTGATCAAATCACTTTCTTCACAGCAGCTGTGGCTCCTCTCCTGCTTCCCGCCTCACCTCAGGGTGCAGATCTAGTTCTTGGTCTCGGTCCCTCCAAAAAATGCCCATCTACTCTTATTCCTAGCAATATGTCACAATCTCTCTCCTATATAATAAATCTGAAGTAGTGAAAATAACTAATTCTAACGTTAAGTTAGAAAAAATAGCTTTCTCATTCAGGTTTCAACACTACAGGATGTGTAAAAATTTCGAAGTGATTTGATATCTTGGTTTTGATATAATCTATATAGAGAAAAAATAACCATTAACTCATAAAGAGTAAGTTAATGTAATAAGAACATTTAGCACATGGCATGCAGTCAACCACAGATGATGATATGCCCTTTTACTAATTTGCCATCTTCTGTATTATGGTGAAGGTTTTACCTGGGTCTAAAGCAAAACTAGAAAAAAAAATGACATGAACACTTAGGATTGTTTTACACCAGTTACTTGATAATATGTTCTTCGCTCTTTATAGGATGAAATGAAAGCTTGAATTCCTAGTACTATATGCAAAACATTTTATCCAAATTTACTTATTCCTTGGTTTCTCTCTCTCTCTCTTTCTTTTTTCCTTTGCTTGTTTGTTTTGTTTCTTAAATTCCACATATGAGTGAAATCATATGGTATTTGTCTTTCTCTGACTGACTTATTTTGTTTCATCCTCTATTTCAGGAACAATCCATATTTTTACTAATAGAATAATAACTTAATAGGTTAATTAGTATACTTGTTGCAATACTTACCAAAGTAGGGACAGGTGTGTATCTGGATGTTAAAACTTAAAAAAGAAAACTGCACAAGGAATTATGATCTTTAAGTAGTTTATTTCATATACCTATAAAGATGGTTGAAGATGAGAACTTACTCTAGATTAAAGTAATGCTGGATACAGACTAAGAAAATAATTGAAATTGTTAGTAACAGAAAAGAAAGTTAAAAGTGTTTTTTTTAAAACATGAACAGATACTTCTCCAAAGAAGACATACAAATGGCTAACAGACACATGAAAAAATGTTCACTATCATTAGCTATCAGGGAGATTCAAATCAAAACCACATTGAGATACTGCCCTACACCAGTTAGAATGGCCAAAATCTACAAGACAGTAAACAACAAGTGTTGGAGTGGATGTGGAGAAAGGGGAACTCTCTTATACTATTGGTGGGAATGCAAGTTGGTGCAGCTACTTTGGAAAACAGTGTGGAGATTCCTTCAGAAATTAAAAATAGAGCTTCCCTACGACCCTGCAATTGCACTACTGGGTATTTACCCCAAAGATACAGAAGTAGTGAAAAGAAGGGCCATCTGTACCCCGATGATCATAGCAGCAATGGCCACGGTCGCCAAACTGTGGAAAGAACAAAGATGTCCTTCAATGGACGAATGGATAAAGAAGATGTGGTCCATATATACTATGGAGTATTATGCCTCCATCAGAAAGGATGAATACCCAACTTTTGTATCAACATGGATGGGACTGGAAGAGATTATGCTGAGTGAAATAAGTTAAGCAGAGAAAGTCAATTATCATATGGTTTCACTTACTTGTGGAGCATAAGGAATAACGCAGAGGACATTGGGAGATGGAGAGGAGAAGTGATTTGGGGGAAATCAGAGGGGGAGGCAAACCATGAGAGACTGTGGACTCTGAGAAACAAACTGAGGGTTTTGGAGGTGAGGGGGGTGAGGTTTGGGTGAGCCCAGTGGTGGGTATTAAGGAAGGCACGTATTGCATGGAGCACTGGTGTGGTGCATAAACAATGAATTTTGGATCACTAAAAAAAAATAAAATAAATTTTTTTAAGTGGCTTTTTCTACATATGAAAAATTGCCTGATGTTGGGTAGACCCAGTGATGGTAAGATAGAGTCAGAGCTTTGGTAATGAGGTAACAGGAAATAACATGTAAACTAAAGCAAAGTCTGCCATAATCAGTGCCTTTGGGGAAATTTTTTCTTTGTACATAGCAACTTCAAAATTTTATCTCTTCAATATCTGTGGTGTCTTCATCATTTCAAGTGGCCCAGTGACCTAAAAGCTAAGATACAAATTACTCCTGTCCAACACACTCAATATACAGTGATAGGGGGTGGTGCCTAGATCATATTAGAAAATGACCTCAGGAAAAGAGAAATTTGAAACAGTCTTAGTCAGCAGTCACCCACTAATCACAGCCCTGTCATCCACTAATCACAAGGGAGGCTATGTAGACACTGCCTGGGCTAACCCAAAGTGTGGCCTCATGCTCTAGTCTCTTAAGACACTCTTGTTAATCATTCCTTGATTCCTCTGTGTTTGCTTTCTCGAAGTATGTATGCATGCATTTACGTATCATGCATGTCCATTATCCTCCAAGAATAGTAACTCTCCATCCCAGTTTCTTTTCCCACTTAAGAAGCCTCTTTCAAGTCAGAACCATCTCATATCCTCTTACCTCTCAGTGGGCAGAATTTACGTGCATGCATATGCCTGCCTGCAGTGGGGGCTAGGAAATGTAAACTTTTAAGTTAGGCATATCACTGCCTTTAAATCAAAATCCTGGGGTGCCTGGGGGGCTCAATCGTTTAAGTGTCTGCCTTTAGCTCAGGTCATGGTTCAGGGTCCTGGGGTAGAGCCCCACATCGGGCTCCCTGTTCAGTGGGGAGCCTGCTTCTCCCTCTCCCTCTGCCTGCTGCTCCCCCTGCTTGTGCTGTCAAGTAAAAAAATAAAATCTTAAAAAAAAAAAAAAAAAAAACCCTATTATAAAGGAAAAAACTTACTAAGAAAAGACTAGATATTAGAAAATAATCATTGCTGTACAGCTCATGATACCATCAAAAGTCCTTAATAAGTATAAATGGAATGTGATGGAATGCTGTGCCTACAACAGAAAGTTGATGAAAACAATCAGTGTAGTTGGAATTATCCACACCCCCCCCCACCCAGAACAAATTGGATTTGGAAGAATTATAAAGCTATTATGAGAGTGCCGAATACCATACAATATCATCACTACTTGTCACCCTAGTGTGTGTGTGGACCATGGTAAAACTTCAGTGGCATTCTTAAGGAAAAAAGAGAATTAGGTTAGGGATCAGTAATGAATGTTCAAGTGGAGATCCAAGTTGTGGGTCCAACATGGACCAAATTATAATGTCTAATGTATGTTGATAAATTTGAGTTTAATCCAGATGAGTTGTAATCATTATGTATTTTTGTGACTATGTTTCACTTAGAGTAGGCTCATATTAATTCAAGTGGGGCTACCAGTTTCTAAGTGGTTCTGAAGATTCATCATTGAAATCACCCAGAGATTCAGAAATGTTGAGTGAAGATTGACAAAGATTGAACTAGAGTTAATACCATGATCAATCAGGCAGACTGATGTGCCCGCAAATAAGCTGGGATAGGCTCAGAACATCAAACCTAAATGTAAGCCAGGGGAACACATAAAATGAGAATGGCAGTAGGTCATCAGCTCAGTGATATTAAACATTTCTAGTGGCTTACCACTCAAAGACCACATATTCCATTTATAATACGAAGAAAATTCAAGTTCTCTATTCTCTATCCTTCTTACAAAGCCATCTCACAGAGGTAATATTATTTACAATATTATTTATTTGCTCCAGAAGCATATATGGTGTTTTCTTGCCTACAGCGTTTATCCATGGCTTAACATTCACCTAGAAAGGGAAACTATTCTAACACAATGGTAAGAAAGAAAATAAAACCAGTACAGAGCCAGATGTTAAAATACCCAGGTTCTCCTGCTAACCATTAACTACTTTCTATGTGATTTATGTTATTACTTCTCTCATTGGACTCTATACTTTTCATCTGTAAAATGAAGACTTTTGAATTTATAACTTCTAATATCTCTTCTCATTTGAGCCTTCCATAAATCTAGGTATTCCAAAAGCCAGAAAATCCATTTTGAGTTCTTTAAAAAAAAAAAAAGAGAGATCCTATTCTTTATAATGTCCTCTTTGTATTCTACTCCCTTATGTGGGAAGAGTGCAGTTCCGAGCATGTATGAATAAATCCTATGTCTGATCATGATCCCCAGGTAAGAGCCCCAGAGACCACTTCTTCTGTGATTACGTAACTATGGTCTTATCTGAAGTTTCAATGACCACGGGCACAGGGCTCCCTACACAGAGATCTTAGAGTCAATGCATCCAGGCAGAAAGCCATATTATACTCCCTTCTTGAGCCACCCTCATTTCCATATAAATGTTGCCTACTACAAAAGACAATGTGACTTTTATACTCTAAGAAGATAATGATGAAGTCATTTGGGGATGTCATTTATGTTTCTCTTTTGATTCAGTTACAAATTAATGGAGTTCAGCCGATGCTTCTCTGATTCTTTGACCTTTCCCCTATTCCCATTTGAGTGAACAATGGAAAACTTAAGTACTAATCACAGTTCAAAATTCATGAGTTCAGCTACCAACTTTGCATTTATTTCTACCAGCACAAAAGGGAAAAAGATACTCTGCGAATGGATGTTCTCTTTTAATCTTTAAACTAGCAGTGAGGTAGGAATCTTTCCCATCATTTTAGACGTAAGAAAACTATGGAACAAGGGTTAAAAGAGTATGTATCAAATCAACTTCGAATCAGATTTAATTTTTCTGTTTCCAAACCCACATAATGAAATGAAGTGGGGTGACAAGGGGTGGGGGGAGAAATAGTTATCTGATACAATCTGGAATTTTCAAGTAGTTGTGGAACAAAAAGTAAATTTTAAATGAAAAACATGGCCTTATCCTGTCAAGTGCAATTAATGTGAAAATCAAGAGTTAATAAAAGCTCCATCTGAGAGATTTTTCATTTCTTGAGCTTGTTGAGAAAGCTCACAGAAACTAAAAAATAAATAAGTAAATAAATTAAAAAGTTATATATCTATATATATATATAAAATAGTCAATATACAGTATAAATTCTATGTAGACAGATTGCATAGATTAAGTAGCTTATTCTATGGATAAAAATGTTTGAAATACATAGTTATGTATGTATTAACTATGTATTATGTATGTTTAATACATAGTTAAAGGAAAACTACTATTTCCTTTGTGGGTATGTCTTTTATGACAGACTTCTGAACTATTTTAAGGGTTTCTGGATAATCATGTGGATTTATTGAGATTTTTCTCCATAACACTTTAAAATTTATTTGATGTTCCAAAACATTAACTGGGATGATTCTGTCATTTTAATAGGTACTCTATAATTTAGAAATACTTCTCTATTCACTGTAAGTAACCAAAAATGGCTGCTACAGTAACTTAAATAGAGATTTGCTTATCTTTAATAATAATTCCATACTTTTCTGGCTGATGACATTATTCTAACACCTTCTATATATCAAGACTAGTCCTTATTTTAAACCCTTGGATTTTATTAAATTTTTTGTCCTTGTGGTCACAAAACAGCACCGGCTTCTACAGGAATCATATCTACATTCCTGGAAGAGGAAAATGCAAGAGTCAAATACACTTTCTTAGTATGCGTCATTTTGTCAGGAAAGCAAAATGTTTTTGGATTTCTTGCCCAGAGAGGTTTTTTTTCAGTTCCTCCTGGGCCAGAGTCAATATTGCATGCACATGGACATCTCTGATTGGAATGTGGTTTGGTAGAAGTGGGTCATAGATAGTGAGGTAACATAAAGCACGTGATATCAAATAAGACTCCTATGAGTGAAGAATGTTACTCCATACACAACCTTCTTAGTAATCTCAACAGTACAGTCAAGAAGCTCAGAAGAAGTATACCAAGTTATAGGAAATCAAAGCAGTTCTTCACTGTTCTCTCTCTTGTGCTCTCTTTTTTTTTTTTTTTTAAGATTTTATTTATTTATTTGACAGAGAGAGAGAGAGATCACAAGCAGGCAGAGAGGCAGATAGAGACAGAGAGGGAAGTAGGCTCCCTGCTAAGCAGAGAGCCCAATGCAGGGCTCGATCCCAGGACTGCAAGACCATGACCTGAGCCAAAGGCAGAGGCTTAACCCACTGAGCCACCCAGGTGCCCCTTTCTTGTGCTCTTTTTAAAAATTTCTTCACTGGACACACACTCACTGGTCCAGAAAATATAAGGTCTCTTAATTAGTTACAAAAGTAGAAATCACTTCGTCTATGAATCATCCCCATTTTATACCCTGGCTTCTTCTTCTTCCTCTTCCTCCTCTTTCTTCCTGTTCTTCCATTATGAGCAATCTTTAAAAAGAGACTTCCTTATTCAATAGATAAGACCCTCTTTCCTAACAAATATCTTTAGTCTATTTGCTCACAGTCCAGTCATTGGGCGGTTGCAGATATTAGATTGTGTCACCTGTCTTTCTTTTCCTTCTCCTGGCAATTTCCCCTGGTAAAGGAAGGAAATAGATTATAAACTTAAACTTCCTCTTCCTCAGACAATCTCACACATACAGACAATAAGTTAATTAATTGCATTGACTGATATGGAAGGTCTCCATACCACCTTTTCTAGTGGAGTAACTACTTATAAAATAACCAATTTGGGGGTCAACATGATTTTTTTCAATGCCTTTTAGGTTGAATAAAAAGAACCTTATATGTGAGGACTACCTTTTTCCCTAAGACTTGACTTATGCCTTAAACTTTGTCTCTTTCCTCCCATGATTATTTAAAATGTTCATTTTGCCAGCAGCTCAGTTGAATGTCTTTGTGTTTTCTCCTCTAAAAGGCCATTTGCTTATAATTAATAAACTTTTTCATTCATGCAATAAATATTTACTGGGCACGTAAATATAAAAGAAATGTGATAGATGCTAGAAATGCAATAGGTAAGCCAGCAGATATAGTCTTGGTCCCTCATGGACCTTTTAGTCTAGTAAAGGAGAGATCAAAACATAAGTAATCACAAAATTATGTAGTCATGTCTTTTGATTTGGTCCATAAGGAAAACATATGGTGTAATATTAGTGCCTAATATGGTGGAGAATTCTGAGTGAGGGGGTCAGGAAAATTTCCTTCAAGGCATTTCTTTAAAGCCAAGAGAATATAGGATGATAAAGAATGCCATAAGAAAAGCAATACATTTCAACACAGTGGAAAAAAATACTGATTTATTATCTTAGGCACTTTTCTTATTTCATTTGCATAATGCATCTGCAAGTCAGGTGTAATTATCCCATTTTGCAGGTGAATAATCAGAGTGTAAATGATTGGTCAATGTCAATTGGTGAGCTGTTCAAGGTTACAAGTCCTACTTTGAATCCTTCCTCCGGAATTTTGGCATGTGACTGCATAGGAAGGAGGTGGGATTTATGTGTATAGCTTTTGCCCCACTTAGCTGAAATCATAAACAAGTTCATCCCCCAATCTCTCAAGAACGGTTGTACCTTACTTACTGAAGGGGCATATTTCCATCTTCAAATGACTGTGTAGTCTCTGATCTGGGACATTGGGCATAAAATATGTATTCATATTATAAAAGTTGTCTTCTCCCCCCAAAACAGTCCAACTCCTTGTCCCACTAAACCTGTCCATTCTTATTTTGAAGATAACTGGAACATTTACTATCATGTTTCATGCCAATAAGGCAGGGAAAAGGTTAATGTTATGAGAAGAGCTGATAAGTGAACTATAAGCACTTTGTGATCACAGATCACTGAGACTCTATTACTCTGTGATTATAGGCCAGTGAGCAGAGAGTGTGAGCCATTCTTATTATACACATCATGATTCTGCATACTTCAGTCAAGGCCCTCTCACCTCTTTTAATCTAGACTAAATCATTCTAATTGGTTTGCTCTCTTGTCATGTGCAAGCTTCTCTTCATCCCTGATAATCTCTGTCCCCTTTCCATTACCTTAATAAGGTTACTGACTTACCTGAAGAAGAAGAGAGTCTGGGTCACCAATTGGGCCTGCCTCAATGGTACTTTGTTGCTCTGCATCCTGAAAAGAGATCTCCCTCCTTCCCATGTTGAAGAAGTTTAAGATTGGGATAGAACAAATGAAGTTCAGTTATGTGATGCATCATCATTTAAGGGTGTCCTAACTTACGAAACACAGAGCTCCTAATACATTCTGTTCTCTCTTTAGGGTGAGGGAAATATCACATAGGCAAGAAAAGGCTCTGTAAATACTCTTCAATCTTGATTCTGAATTCTAAACATTTATCATGCAATTCTATTCTCAATTTATGGGGGCAGATGCTACCTCTATTTTAATGGAGTATTAAAGAGAGGTGCCTGAATTATTAAAAATTCTTATGATCCAAGGGGTCTGTTTACTAACTGGATTTGTTTTGTCTTGTTTTGCTTTGTTTTCAGGTACAGTACCACTCTTCACTCTTTACAATTAAAAATAGGCCAATTAATGTGGAAATGTGAATTTTGGGCCAGACTTTTCAGAGCCAATTGTATTTGGCCAGATTTCAGAGCAAAATTGTATAGACTCTGTGTTACTCTTTATAGCATGGAAACAAAAAGAAAAAAAGAAAAATACCCATTAAAGTTCATCAAATAATTGACTGATTGTAAAATGAAACTGGAAGGTAGTGTAAAAGTTTGTATAGTACTAGGAATTAAATTAATGTCATATTTTAGTAGTGGTTTCCATAAGCTGCTAAATACTACTTGTCTACATATTAAATATTAGAAGTTATTAAATCTTATTAATTTATAGATTATACTATTATATATCTGTAGTCCATGTATAACAAATACTTTTCTCTCAATGACCTAAGTATATTCAAAACCCAGCACATAATCTGTCTAAAAGATGAATTTGTTTCAAAGATATAGTAAGCGGCTCCAGAAGGTAATAAGCTTCTTGGAAGTATTCAAAGAGGAAAGAGGGATGCATAGTGAGAAACTGAAATGGAACTTTAGATCAGACAGCTTTTTTTTGACCAGAGTTGAAAGACAGTCCTAACTAGCTCTTCCCTGTGTTCCAAAATGGTCCAGACTTCTGGATTATGGAAATTGATGGGATAGAAAGACAAAGAATGTCATCGGCTCACATTCCAAGGGGGACAGACTCAGGACACTTGTTTTTCTTTTCCTCCAGAGCTATTTTGCTTCCATTCTAAGGGTAATAGAGTCTATAGATGCCTTTTTATTAATATTATTTATTTTTTTTGAAATCTCCCCTGAGATAATTGCTTACATTCTAGGGTAGAGAACTTTCTCTGCTCTCCCAGAGAGAATTTGTTTATATTCCAGAGTAGAAGATAAGGTTTCTGTCTATATCTCCAGAGACGAGAATAGAAGGGCAGGTACGCCAACAGCTCTGTATACACTCTTGAGTTTTTAAATTTTGGAATCTCTCTCCTGTGGTGAAAATCCTGCCACATGTTCAGGTGACATTTCGCTCTCATTGCATCATGTCATGGGAATTTGAGGAGTCAGGCAATTGTTTTATTTTTACTCTGTAAATAAAAATATCTGTTCCCTTCTGTAGAGATCTTCTGTGTGTGTGAATATATATAAACCCCTGAAGTCTGACTTGTTAGTGTGCCGGGGGGGTTGGAGGGGGGGAATCTCCAATCCCTCACAGTTTTGGTCTTAAAAACCAGATGACTTTCTTTTTCATAATTTGTGTATGTGTGATAAAATACAGATGACAAAATTTACCATTTAAAATGTACACTTCAGTGACATTTAGTAATTCATAATGTGAATGTAAACATCAACTTTCTCTAGTTTCAGAACATTTTGATCACCCCCAAAGCAAACCCCACACCCATTAAGCAGTCACTCACTGCAGCCCTTGGAAACCACTAACCTGATTTCTGTCTCTATGGACTTATCTATTCTGGATATTTCATATAAGTAGAATCATATAAGATGTGGCCTTTTGTGGCTGCCTTCTTTTGCATAATGATTTAAAGATTCTTTCACATTGTGGCATCTATGATTACTTCATTCCTTTTTATGGTTACAATTTCAGTGTATGGATGTACCACATTTTGGTTATCCATTCATCAAATGACAGACAGACAGGTTGCTTCCATCTTTCCTTAGGTAATAGTCCTGCTATGAACGTTAATATAAAGTTTTGGCTTGAACACCTGTTTCCAGTTTTTGAGGGTAAATACCCTAAAGTGAATTTGCTATGTCATATGGTAATTCTATATTTATCTTTTTGAGGAACTGCCAAACTGTTTTCTACAGTAGATCTACCATTTTACATTTCCACCAGTAATTTATGAGGCTTCCAATTACTCTACATGCTATCCAACACTTGTTAAATATTTTTAAAGTTATTAATATAGGCATCCTAGGGAATTTGAAGCAGCATCACACTGTGGTTTGATTTGCATTTCTCAAGTGACTAATGATGTTACCATCTTTTCATGTGATTGTTGGCCATTTTAATATATTCTTTGAAGAAATAGCTATTGAAGTTATAAGCCCATTTTTTTCTATTGGTTTGTCTTTTGCTGTTGAGTTGTTGGAGTTCTTTAATATTCTTAATACTAAAGCCTTATCAGATCTGTGATATACACATACTTTCTCCCATTCTGTGGGTTATCTTTTTGCTCTCTTTAGAGTGTCCTTTAATGAATACATTTTTTCATCTTTATAAAATCCAACTTATCTATTTTTTGTTGTTTGTGCTTTTGGCATCATATTTAAGAAACTTGGTAAATCCAAGGTATGAAACAGAACTGGATGACCCTTTGCAGGTTTTCTTTATCTCCATGTTTTCTCTCCACTTTTGTCCGTTTTCTCCAATTTCCTGAAGCTGAATCCCTACACCAAAGAAGAGACTGATAATCCCGGGGCAGAAAGCTCATAGAGTCAAATAGAATGCTTAAAGATTGGCTGACAATCTGAGATTAGATTAGGCCATCAGTGTTATATCCTATTATTTCCAGAGGAACCACAAACCAAATTCACTTTGTAATTTCCCTCTGTTTAACTCCTGTGGCCATCTTCTTTAACTCCTTTACCATTATGTTATATTGCCTTCTAACCTCCCATGGGTACTAACACTCAAAACACAGCTTTCTTCCTGGACAGGATAGGATTTTTTTTTTTTTTTTCTTATTTCCTTTTCTTGACTATGTTTTAGTTCTGAGAAGTTGGATTAGAAAATTATGAAGGAAACTAAGAGTCCTCTTTGACAATTCTGATGGGTGTTCCTTGCATCTTTAGCACTCCTAAGCTTTATCCTGGTCTTTCAAGGACCACTGAATCAAAAGCACCTTCCGATACCACTCTGACTCTGTAATGGGGAGAGAATGTAGATGCTACGAGTTTAAAAAAATTAAAGCTCAAACTGCCTACTCCTCTTGCCAAAAAATGTCTAACAAAAAGCAGAGCACAGTCTTTTCATTTAGTTATTCACTCATTTATATATTTGACTGTTTATTTTTTCAGTTAGCAGCTGGAGGCACTTAACTATTCTGTTGTCCTTAACTGTTCTATTGTCTTTCAATCTGCTTAGCCAGAATGGTCTTATCCAAATACAAATTGGGTCATGTTATATTCATTGTGTCCCACCCACGTTCTCCACTTCCTTGATAATGACTATCTTAACCTGATCCACAAGGCATGACTTCTGTGCCCTCATTCTGGTACTTGTAAGTGCATTTATATTAGAATTTGTATCATATCATGTACCATCAGTAACCTGGAGTGCAGTGCGTTTGCAGAGGATATAAATGCAAGAAGCATTCTCTTTGGCATCAATACCCACATCTGTAAAATTGGTATTTTATTCTACGTCACATATCTAAAAGTTCCTTGAGTAAATGAAATACAATTCCAAATAAAGAACATCTCAATGCTATGAAGATATATATATGTATAATGGTAATATAATATAAAGCATCTTGTTCCAAGAAGATTATTCTACAATTTATTGACTCACCCTGAATAATAATAATAATAATAATAATAAATGACTCATCCTTTATATATATCTCTGACCCAAACCACTTTATATCAAAATACTATTTATACGTTATATTAAAAATTAATAATAAGGTTGTTTGTTTTCCTCTCATTCCCAGAGATGGCTCATGTATCATCTTGAGCCAATTCTGTTAGGTTGGTATCGCCTGACCGAAGTACTTTATTGGGAAGAACCATGAGAATCATTTATTTAAGAGTGACTGTCATGGGTGTAGAAGAGTGACAGCTAGAGTATTTGTTAGTCCCAGTTATCTTATATTCTGCAAGTTCTTTGAAATGAGAAGACTTCTCATTTCTCATTCTCATCCTCTGGAGACAAACTGTAGGTACCAAGAGCTTAGTCAATTTTGTCAAATAAATCAGTGAATGTATGCATAGCACGCTAAATCGGGAATAGACTCTCTGTTTAGATAGATGGATGGATTACATACAGATATTGGGCCTCTATGTGCTTTAAAAAGCACATGAAGTACAGCAATTCACATAACCCTGGGTGTTCAAACTTTAGCATGCGTCAAATCCCCTGGAGGGCTTGTTTGAACACAGGTTGTTGGGCCCTAGTCTCAGAGAGTCTGAATCACTAGATTTTTGGTTAGGGCCTGAGAGTTTGCATTTCTAACAAGCTCCCAGGTGCTGCTGCTGCTACAGCTCAGGGGACCATGCTGAGAATCGCTGATGTAACCAGATGGTCTGTCGATGCGTTAAACACAAGGACAGCTGGCTCTAGGAGGTCAAGTATTTTCATGAAGACATAATTTCACTTTATTCACCTTTGGCTCTGCTTTCATCTGTGGTGAACTCATTTTCAGACACAGATCACCAGAAGCACCTCTTAGCTTATGTAATTGCCAGAGCAACTCCATCTCAGAGAAGGAAGACCTCCTTTCTGATTGTTTAGGCAAAATCCCAGGGCTGATTCTGATTTGTTCCATTCAGGTCACATGTTCACCTCATGTAATTGAGATCTCCATCAGATGAAAGAGGAGCAGTACTTCAGAAAGACATTGAATGCCGTTGGGTAATAAGTAACACAACTAGCCTCTCTCACCCACTTTGAAAATGAGAACTTCAAAGTCAACGTGAGGGGCAATAACCTTATAACTGTAAGGGCCTATTTAGCCAGAGCAATGCCATCCCATTAAACAATGACTTTGTTGTTTATACAGTAAAACTTAAACTGTCCCTGCCCCCACTTCCCCCAGGGGACTTACTTAAAACAAGTCCTGGAAACTAGTCCCAGGTAACAAAGCCCAAATACAAGGGTGTTCAGGCCAAGTGGAGGTATTCAATCAGTGGGGGTGCATGCTGTCTCCTAGCTACCAAGGAGTATGGGCCCCGCCCTTTGGGTGCCTTTTGGGCGCCAATTCTGACCAAGGTGATAGGCTAGTTCAAATATCTACTATAGGGTAAATTGTAATTCAATTGGTCACTTATGTGTGACCTAGCAGGACTGTGCAGCTTTCTCTATGTTACAATCTCATTGTCCACCTGTGCGTAGCCAGGCCCAGCCACATGGCCTTTGCCCTTAAAAGCTAGTTTGTAGGGTCATCTGAGTGGCTCAGTGGGTTAAAGCCTCTGCCTTCAGTTCAGGTCATGATCCCAGGGTCCTGGGATCAAGTCCTGCATCAGGCTCTCTCTTCAGCGGGAAGCCTGCTTCCTCCTCTCTCTCTCTCTGCCTGCCTCTCTGCCTACCTGTGATCTCTGTCTGTCAAATAAATAAATAAAATCTGTTTAAAAAAAAAAGAAAAAGAAAAAAGAAAGAAAAGCGATTAAAAAAAAAAAAAAAAAAGCTAGTTTGTAAGGCAGAGGGTCGTCGCCTCTTTGCAAGAGACGACCCTGGCCAGTCAGTTTGATTCTTGATGCTTGGTGCAAAATAAAGCTTTGCTTGGGGCACCTAGGTGGCTCAGTGGGTTAAAGCCTCTGCCTTTGGCTCAGGTCATGATCTCAGGGTCCTGGGATAGAGCCCCACTTCGGGCTCTCTGCTCAGCGGGAAGCCTGTTTCCCCCTCTGTCTCTCTGCCTGCCTCTCTGCCTACTTGTGATCTCTGTCTGTCAAATAAACAAATAAAATCTTTAAAATAAAATAAAATAAAATAAAGCTTTGCTTGACCTTCGCTTTGTATCAGTCTCGCTCCTTTGACCATGGACCCAATAATAACCACTTGTGTTAGTGCCAGAGCTAAACACTGAATCCAAGGTGACTCCCTTCTAGCCCAGCACTTCTTACCACTCCCCATTTACCTCCTGTTCTTCTAACTCTTCTCTAATATGAATTGCAAAAGTTCCCAGTTCTTACAAGGAAAACTTGTCATAGCAAGATCTAAAAAGCCAGGAGAATATTCCTTAGAAATGCTTAGAATGATTTCAGTCAAATGAAAAGGAGAAATATAAAAATTTCTTGGACGTCTCAGAACCAGGATCACTCAGATAAATGCTGTCAAAGTAGTTAATAGAAAATTTCTTAAAGTGCTTTGCTTCCTTATATAGAAATTAGCAAGTGAGAGCGCAATAAGAACATTTCTATTTTGTGAACCTAAGGTTACCATCTTGAGGGAATACATGTTAAGTAAATCTATGTAACTATTAGAAGGCAGTCTAGCATTTATCTCAAAATGGATGTTAAATGTTCCCCTTTCTTATACTTATACCTACCATGGCAATAGTGGGTGATGTCATGGACACATCATGAATGCACAACTCTCTGACTACTGGACATGAGTATAATGTTCATACATGTTGGTCCCCCTGAAAAATACATCTCCAGTTCATTTACCCTGATAAGGTAAGGGAAGAAATAGCATGGGTTGTTGCTGAACCGTCTGGATTCCCATGACACTTCAATTCTGCCCCTTCCCCAAAGGATTCAGGATTTCAAGTTTTCTCTTCATGGCTTTGCCACTGCTGAGACAATCTTTCCTTCTTCCCCTTGAACTCCTTCCCTTGTTCTTCTTTTTTTCTCAGCTGCTATTTGTATTACCTCCTTCACAGCAACGTGTGACTCTCCAGGTATTGTGGGGAATTTATTCCCTACAGAAAGGTATAACCATATAAGACAATCCTTGAAATATAGAAATCCATGGTGAATTGAGAATTTTACAACATCTTGTGAGGAGGTTGATATATTGTCAACTTTCTCACCGGAAAGCATGTTCTTGATCCTATAACTCTTTTATATGTCACACCTCCTCTAGTCAACTGCCCAAGATTGTTGGAGATTTTACTTCTCATTGTGTATCATCATGAGTCCACTTTAGCTTTCTTCTTAGATTCTTAAGGATCTTCTGAGGAATAGTAATAAAAATAGCCAACCCTCTTCACTTACCAGGGCCTGCTTTAATCCCTGTATATGTATAAACCCCTTTCTTCTTCTCAGTAACCATTACATGGTGGCTATAACTATTAGCCTCATATTCTGATGAGGCAAATTAAATGGAGAGAAACTACACAACTGTCCAAAGTGACAGAAAGCATAAGTAGAGATCAGGGTTTTTTGTTTTTTTTTCTTTTTCCATATAACAAGAGTTGGGTCCTTCTTGTTGACGAGATGTCCAGTTTTCAATGATTAAGGATCTAGTATCCTTCATCTCCCAGGATTTATTAATCTATATCCAGTTGGTAGAAGGGAAAGAATATGAAGTTTTCATGGGCCAGGCATAATTACTGCTACTCATACTCCACTGTCCACATCTCAGTGTCTAGGACACATCTAACTACAAGAGAGAATGGAGAATTCATGTAGAAGTGTGTGCTGAGAAGAGAGACAGTTACCAGTCTCTATCACAGTAATTCCTGAGATCCCATATGTTCCAAAATAAGTATAGAAAAATTAAACTCTGCCAACAAAAAATAAAAATAAAAAACGCAATTTCCAAGGAAGCAGAGAACACATAGTACAGTACATGTTACATGTATTGATCAGTATTTGTTTGTTTTTTAAGATTAATTTATTTGAGAGAGAAAGAAAAAACATGCACAAGCAGGGGGAAGGGTGGAGGGAGAGGGAAAGAGAATCTCAAGAAGACTCCCTGCTGAGCACAGTGCCCAAAATGGGGCTGGATCTCAAGACCCTGAGATCATGACCTGAGCTAAAACCATGAGTCAGTCACTTAATCAACTCAGCCACCCAGGTGCCAATAAAATATTTGTAGAGTGAATGAGAGAATACTACTTTCTACCTATCTCTAAAATGATATGGGATCATACATCATTCCCATGTTTGCTCTATTTTTAGTTTTAGTTTTGAAATAAGTAATTTAATACTTGTAATTAGATGAAGTGTCCACAAATTCTTATCAGTTGCAAATTCAGCATATTCATCAATAAAGTGGTTCCCATGGGTGACAAATTAGGCTTCTTAAAACAACACCTTACCTTTTTAACTTCAAATAGCCTAAGAATTAAAAAAAAAAAAAAATTGTGGGGATCATCTGTTTGTTCATTAAGAGATATGTTATGTTGCAAAATATAATAACAATTTGATTTATATGTTGCTATATTATATATATTAAGCACATGAAATGTATATATTTTTTCCCTCTGTGCAGTGGTCTTTCTCTTTAAATAGCTCTTAGTTTGCTGTAATAAAGGAATATTATGATTTCATAGGCACTGACTAAGAAAGAAATTTAATTAGTGCTAGTAATTTCAAAATTCATTTAAGATCTTGCAATGAAATATTTTATGGACAGTTAAGGTAGTAAATTATTGATTGGCTAATCAAATTCTCAATTACTGACTAACTGATAAGTTGTCATCTCTCCAATAACAGATATTCTCTGAATCCAATTACCCAGGCTAACTGACTCCCTCAGCATCCATCATACTCCCGTACGAATTAGGGATTTCTTAAATCTCTGCCATTCATTTCTATTCATAGCCCTGGTTTATAAGTTTCTGTTCACAGTCACATCCACCCTAGATCAGCTTCTTTTCATGGATGTCTAACATGCCTGGAATGTCAGCAAGATACCAACAACAATTGCAAAGACTCTGACACTAATTATCAACAGGGGGGCTGTTTTTCTGTCCCAGTTCCAACCACATGTTTAGTATGACAGGGTTCTTGGTGACTCAGCTCAACCAAACATTGAGTTTGTGAACTCAGGCTGATGGAATATTGTGAATCCCCTTCTAGCTAGTGAGTCAAGCCTGGAATTAGCCTCCTTCTTTTATACCACTGTTTAGTGGGTGTAGAGTTACAACCTCTTTCTCTCAAGATTAATTGTAAGTAATTTTTTTCCTAAAAGGAAGAACTAAGCCTTGAAAAAAAAGCAAAAGAGTCCATGTTTTAGAAAACCAATCAAGACAACATAATCCTTTTAACAGCCTAAGTGCTTGCTCATCTAAGTTCCATATTGAATGAGTCAACAAATACTTATCATGTGACATTTTGAAAGACATCTACCTTCACAGAATTTGATACAAGGGATAAAGGTAAGTAAATCAGCAACTTTAAGGAATAAAGGAATAAATCATTTGGTAGATGAGAGAGAAAGAGAGGGAGAACTTTTGGCCAAAAAGAGGTAATGGAATCAGATTTTAGAGTCGTGATGTCTTTCTAACAAAAGTGATATTTCAGATGAGAACCGAAGATACAGAAAGAGTGTGGGGAAGAATATTCTGTCAGGATTTCTAAAACTTTACTTGTATACCTACCAAACTCATGGCTTTTGCCATATTAATATATATCCATTAATGTTATCTACTGGATACTTATTTTTATCAACTTATTTTTATAATTTAAATTAAAATTGCTTTAAAGGACAAGTTTATATGAACCTCACAAGAAGAAAATCAAGATCATGTATTATAGACCGAAGATATCTCTGAAAACAAATACATTGATACAAAACATGTAATTAAATCTTAGCTAAGTACTGCCTCCTGCAGAAAGTTCTGAGCCTAAGACTTTCCCTCCCACTTAAAAGGGGATATTAGCAATCTTCATGTTAAGGAAACAAATAAATTCACTTAGTATAAAAGTGAAACTTTCTCAATGATGCAATCTAATCGGAAGATATAGGACCCTTCTCATACTATGATACAGTGATAGCCAAAGCCTTGAGCATCAGTCTAAAATGGTTTCTCATACCACTTATGGTGCATGTCTCACATCTGCAGAGACATAGACTTAGCATAGGGGAAATGCAGAGGTTAGGGTCCAAAGGCAGGATAGGAAAAAGAAATATTTGAGAAGTTTGGAATAATAGATTATAACTGGAGCATGATTATGGGAGAATAAAACGTCAGAATTACCAATAGAGATGTAAAAAGTGATCTGATCATGCAGGGGTTTCTAAGTTATATTCTGATACCTCTTGAGGATCAACACCATTCTGGTTAAGAACATGGTTTGGACTAGAAGAGGGAGCCATTTTTCCAGTGGTTCTCAATGTGCCCATCACCACTCTTCCTGCTTTGGTTATGCCTTGGGCCTTTAATTAATGAGGATAACTTTTGTAATCCATTTATCACATAGTGGATGTTCAAGTTAAGAATGAAGAATTAATGTATTTTAAGACTGTTCTTAGGCAAAGAAGGATTATTAGCATCAAATCATTGAAAACATGAATGGTCTCATTTAAATCTAAATTAAGAATATCAATAGGAAGACACATCCTTTCCAAGGGCAAAACGCTCACAATTCTAACTCCTAAATTGATTAAGAATATGTATTTTTTTTTTAAGATTTTATTTATTTGACAGAGATCACAAGTAGGCAGAGAGGCAGGCAGAGAGGCAGGCAGAGAGAGAGGGGGAAGCAGGCTCCCTGCTGAGCAGAGAGCCCGAAGTGGGGCTCGATCCCAGGACCCTGGGATCATGACCTGAGCCGAAGGCAGAGGCTTTAACCCACTGAGCCACGTAGGTGCCCCAAGAATATGTATTTTTAAAGAATAGTGTTAACTAGAAAAATGAGTTGAGAAATATATATAATTATCTTAAAAATATGAATATTTATTATTTACATCTACTCAAACATCCTGAAATTACTGAGACACCTGTTCTTTGATCTCTGTTTCTTCCTACAAACAAGGTAAAAGCCTTGGACTTAAGTGAGGAGAATTCTGCTAGTTTGGCTCTTGTGAATAGTTATGTCCCATCTGGAAGACACAGGAGACTTTCCAGCTTCAGTTCCTGCCTATAAGGAGTTGGATGTTATGATCTGCATAAGCCTATCCTCACAACCCTTATGTCAAGCAGGACTCAATTAACAGAAACTAGATTTCTTCAAAGAGCATGTAGTGAAGCCTTAAGTTCAAGAGGGACCACCTATTTATAGAAGTCATCAGTGCTGAAGCTCTAAAAAGAGGTTTGTTATGCATATATCAGAATGCATATTTTCATTCAAAAAGCCTTAAACAAATGCCTGTGTGTAATGATCATAATACTTTAAAAAAATAGGTACTGAGTGCTTTTCGTATGCCAGGTGTTATAAAAAGCTCGCTACATCAATTAGCGCATTTAATGCTACAGATTGTCTGTATCAGTGGCTTTCAAACTTTTCTGATCACAGCTCACAGCAAGAAACACATTTTATATACTACTAAGGAAACATACACTCACAGATGTATCTTGTTCTGTTCTGTGGTGGTTGGGAAAATGTTGATCTTGAACTCCCACAATCATTATACAAACCACTCATGGGCTAGAAAACAGACAGAAGAACACTGCTTTATGTGGCTGATACTATTATTTGGGAGTTAGGCATCTGTCTATTTGATTTGTTAAGTGATCAGCCAGTGATGTGAAAGTAAGTAAATCACTGTGCTCCATACATGCGTTTATTGTACATGTGTGTTTATTCAGTGCAGAGGAAATACATGTGTTTTTGTGTATATCATACTATATTGTTAATAGTTTCAATTTCAACTGGTTTAATCAACAAACGCTATGAAGATAATTGGCTACATTTTGTGGCAAAAGTAAAGTTATCAAACAATTTCATACCTTACTGTGAAATGCAAATTAAAATAACAATGAGATTTTTTTTTTTTTTTAAACTATCAGCCTCTGTTGGAGTGAATTTAAATGTGTATAAGCTATCTGCAGGGTAATTTGATAGTGTGTATCAAAAGCCTTAACAATATGTATAAACAATGAACCAAAAATTCAATTACTAGAAATTTATCCTAAGGAAGTAATTAAGCGTATGGTCAAACTTTTAGCATAATTAACAGCAAGGCTGTTTGTTTTACAGTTGTTTGTAGTAGTGAAAAACTTAATCAAATTTTTCAACAACTGAGACTTGGGTTAGATGTAATAGTAAATATTCATACAACGGAGGGTCCCTATGCCATTAAAATAGTATGTGACAGATGATTATATATTGACTTTGAAATATGCTTATGATTTTTATTTAAAAAAAAGAGGAGAGGGTACATGATGAAAAGAAATATAATTACTTAGCAGACTTAGGGATTGAAATTGGGGAAACAGAAGGGAGAGACTGCCCATTATATCTAGAGATACTATTGGATCAGGCGTGAGAGTGCATCTCCAGATACTGGAAATGTATGGAGCATAGTGGTGTTAGGGAGAAAAAAAGGAAGGTGTGGAGAAGGTGTGGTCATCAGAACTTTGACAGGAGAAAGATGAGTGAAGGAAGGGAATGTGGAAAGAAGAGGCTTAAGATGTTCTCTGATTTTGTTCTCTGATGTGTTTGCTCACAAATCTCTGAAGAGAAGCTGTAAGAGGGGGTGTAAGAAACAGGTGCCCAAGTGGCTCAGTGGGCTAAGTGGTGGCTCAGTGGGTTAAGTGTCTGACTCTTGATTTGGCTCAGGTCATGATCTCAGGGGCCTGGGACCCAGTCCCATGCCAGGCTCCTATCAGTAGGGAGTCTGCTTGAGATTCTCTCCCTTCCTCTGCCCCTCTCTTTACTTGTGATCTCTTTCTCTAAAAATAAGCAAATAAATACATCTGACATTATTCACCAAAGAAATATGACTCTATGTCTGATCTCACCACTATACTTGTGCTTTCCCATTTTCATGACCCTGATTTACTATCTTAATGAATGTGTGTGGATTTTTCTTTTCAGTAAGACTTATTTCTCAGTATGGGTATCTCAAAATACTTTTAGTTGGTAGCAGAGCTATTATAATTTCTTTCATTTACTT
Source organism: Martes martes (assembly GCF_963455335.1). NCBI lineage: Eukaryota > Metazoa > Chordata > Mammalia > Carnivora > Mustelidae > Martes > Martes martes. The sequence continues at coordinate 45,139,384 of NC_137902.1, read as the reverse complement.
TCATTTATTTCGAAGCTGGTTATTCCTGGCACATCTATTACATAATCATGATTCCACATGATTATCTTCTAACCAGACACTAACTCCTTGTAATACACTAATGTTCTTAAACAATCTCTTTGTTTTTTTTAGGTATATAACCATATAATCAGTGAATAATGAAATTATTGGTCATATTCCCATATAACCAATAAATAATGAATTCATTATCTGTTTAGATATAACTTTGTTTCCTTTTCATCTAGTCGATTAGGCAAGTTTTGATTAATATTAAGTTCTACAGATTTTGATAATTTATTTTATTAGCAATTTTAATGGGCATTTTCCCCGGGTTGACTATTCCTAATTTTAACATAAAATATGCAACTGATGATTTTGGAAAAAAAAACCAAAAAAACCTTTGTTGATGGCATATTATTTTTTATATTCATTTATATTCCCTTTTGAAATTATATATTTTTTGTGATATTCTTAAATGTTAAGTGTAATTATGTCTTCATTTTTTGCTTTATTTTGTTTTTATGTAAGTAATCCATTCCTTCGTTCCTGGGTTAACTATAACTTTCTTACTTTTCTTACCCAACGTGTGGCTGGAACTCATGATCCCAAGATCCAGAGTTGCCTGCTCTTCCAACTGAGCTTGTTACGTGCCCCCAATTATGTCTTCATGGGTAACTTTTTCCTTTCTTTTGTAAACTTACTATAATACTATTTTTAAAAATACAAGTGTAAGCAAATTAAATTGGGGAAAACCTGAGTATAGTGAATGGATAAGTTTTGTATTTATTCTTTTTTTAAAAGATTTTATTTATTTGACAGAGAGTGTGCACAAGAGAGAATAAGGGTGGGGGATGTGTGGGGAGGCGGAGGACAGAGGGAGAAGCAGGCTCCCCGCTCAGTGAGGAGCTCAATCCTAGGACTCTGGATCATGACTGAGCCAAAGGCAGACGCTCAACCAACTGAGTCACCCAGGCGCCCCTGTATTTATTCTTTAATGGTGACATACACGTTTTTGTAAAAGCAGAAATCTTCTGTGTGCCATTACTCTTTTTACAAAGCCACAATTAAGAATTAATGAGAGCACACTGCACATTACTTTCCAATGGTCAATGAGATTTTTTAATGCAAATTTTGGGGCTTGAAAATCATTAAGGGACAATTTGCTCATCATAATTAAGATGAAATTAAACTTTAAAGTGCTGCATCAAAGTTTGGAGACTCTAGTCAGTAAAAACAGCTATAGGAAAAATCACTGCAACTGAAAATATGCTGAATAAATGTAACATGGAATTAAGTTGTTATACTCTTTTAGATAAATGGTTCAATTTCATATTAAGTCATGTCTTCTTTAACATATACATAACTAAGGTGATTAATATTAAACCAAACAGATTTAAACTGAACTCAACAGTGAGGATATAAGAATCATACACAGCTGATTCTCTTCTTTTTGCCAGAAAGAAATTCACAATACAGATATTGGTTCATCCAACACTAATGAGGTCAACATAATGATCGACATTTAGAAGAGTATAGCTAAGGGAGAAAAACTGTCATAGGTCTTGACTAAGGACTTATGGTCTTCTTTGACATTATTCAAGAGAATGTACAAGGCAACATGGGACATGAAATACTGAGACTGAATTATACAATCGACCCTCATTATTTATGAATTCCATATTTGTGAATTCACCTACTTGCTAAAATTTATTTGTTAAGACCCAAATCAATCCTCACAGAGCATTTGAGATCATCCATGGGCATGCAGAGCAGAGAGAGCCAGTGAGCAAAAGAAAGATGAGAGAATGAAAACAAGCTGCTACAGTTCCCTCTTCATTTTTGGTTCTGTTTCCTTTGGAGGCTTGCTGTACATGCTGGCTTGAGTTTTCACGAAACACCCTAACACCCTTGCAATAAATGGTCATTGTTTGCTTAGGATGGAGCGTGTGTGCTTTTGTTACTTGTAATCAAATATCTGCTTTAATGCATAGACACACAAAAAAAGAATCCCAAAACTCTAAAAAATAACTGCTTCTCTTAGTTTCAAGCTATTATTTTCATTTATTGGTTTCTAATGAGGCTATTGAGGCGCTCAGTTTATACAAAATTCATTTCCCTATAATTGCTTTAACAACCTTTTCTTCAGAGTTCTACAGTTTTATCATAATATACCCACTTACTTATTCACTTTTATGCATTTATTTTCATTTATTTTGCCTAGTACTTATTGGCAACTTTCAATAAAAAATATTTCGGGGTGCCTGGGTGGGTCAGTCGGTTAAGCATCTGTCTTCAGCTCAGGTCATGATCCCAGACTCCTGGGATCAAGTACTGCATCGGGCTCCATGCTCAGTGAGCCTGCTTCTCCCTCTCCCTCTGCCTGCTGCTCCCCCTGCTGTACTCTCTCTCTCTCTCTCTCTCTCTGTCAAATAAATATATAAAATCTTGAAAGAAGAAGAAAGAAAATTTTCATTCATGTCATTTTCAAATAATTATATATATCCTCTGTTCTTTCTATTTCTCTTTTAGGAAACCAAATTACTATTAAAGTGTGAATTTACCATCCGCCCATTTATATATCTTAATTTCTATTTCAGATTCATAAGTTTTTCTTATTGCATTCTGGATAATCGAGCCAGTTTTCTGGATTTTTAATTTATCTCTCCCTATGTTTAATCTGCTGCAAAATAATCATTGAGTTTATAATTACAAATTTAACAATATTTTTTCACTCAAAGGAAATGTATTTTTTTTAAAAGATGTACCTTTTTTAGAGTTGATAGTGTTTTATTCATTAATCATATTTCTGATTTTGTCTTTTTTTTGCTATAGTTTGAATATTTATATTTCCTCAAAATTTATTGTTGAAATCCTAATGCCCAATATGATAGTATCAAGAAATGGGGCCATTGGGAAAATTTTACATCATGAGGGTGAAGCCCTCATGGATAGGATTAATGCTCTTATAAAGGAGACCCCACGGAGCTCCCCAGATCTTCTACCATGTGCAGTCAGTCTGCAACTCAGAAGGGGACCTTCACCTGAACCTGACTACTCTGGCACTCTGGTCTTGGAATTTCAGCCTCCAGATCTGTGAGAAAAAAGATCCTGTTTTTTTTAACCTACCCAGTCTGTGGTAAATACATAGGTATGTGTACATATATGAAAATATATATGATAAGAATATTTAGGAGTAGAAATATCTAAAACTGTGGTTTAAAATATTAATGCAAAAAAACTAGAAGTGTGAATTTCTTTTCCTCCTCAATTTGAAGCAAGTAGGAAACAGCAGAGATTGTTGCATTAGGACAAAAAAAAAGCTTGTGAGCACCAGACTATAAAGGCAGACAATGACACACAAATAGAATGGGGATTTTTCACTGCAAATAAGTAATACAGTAGAATTTAATTAGTATAAGCCACATACTGATTCTTTAAGATTACTGTGGTCAGGGTTAGAAAAAATATATAATTTGAAAATGTTATATAAGGAAATAGGGAATATCAAATAAAAGATAAACACACAACAAAAAATCACAAAATATTCTTAAAAATTATAAAATGAAAGAAAGTTGACAAACTTAGCAATCAAAACTGGTATCTGAGAAAATGGAGTTAAAATAATGAGTTAAATGAATTAATAAAAGAATAAAATTATTATTGTAAATGTGTACATCATATACAGGAAATAAAAAATTGCATTGTGCAAATTTTCTTAGAAATGAAAAGTAAGAAAGTTAAAGTTAACTCAAGAATGAAGGAATGGATTAATATTAGACAGGCTATAACTGTAAGCCCAAGTAATTGAAGAGGTTACATATTTTTAAAGCTTAATTATTATTTTCTTTGAGTCAGTTCTCCATGGGTCTCTCATGTTTCTGCAGTCTTATGAGTAGAGACACAGACATCTTGTATCTGAACACCTTCTCAACCATGCCAATGTAGAGATCAGATAGACATACAGTATCTACCAGTGGATTCGTTTGCTATCCACCATATTAAAACATAGTCTCCAGCTAGGGCAAAGATTGGGCCATTTATTTTACATCTCGTTATACAAGATTGAATTTCTCGAGCTTAGGAGTCCTTGTGATATAAACTCATTACATGCAAAGCATCCATCTGAGTAGCTCTAGAACACCCAAGATCAAGAGGAACCAAGATAAATATGAAGCTCATGATGATGCTATGACATTACCAATGAAATTCTCTGTTTTTGAACCAAGAATCTTAGATCCTCTGTCAGCATCCATGAAAATGTGGCGGTCTAGCTTAGTAGCCTACAAGCAAGATGAAAAATATTCATGTTATGTGGATATACCTCGGTTTGCTTGTTATTAACCTGTAGAAGGTCATACTGGATATATCCGGTTTTTTGGTGATTGTGAATAAAGCTGCTGAAAACATTTGCAGTCAAGTATCTGCATGTTTTCAATCAGTTGAGTAAATTCCCAGGAATAAAATTGTCAAATCATGTAGCAAGGCAATGTTTAGCTTTGTAAGAAACTGTTTGCTGTTCCAAAATGTCTGTACCATTTTTCTTTCTCACCAGCATTGAATGAGAGCTCCTACTGCTGCTAATCCTTGCCAGCAATTGAAGTTGTCAGGTTTTTGGATTTTAGTCATTTTATTAGGTTTGTACAGGTATATATATCTTCTTTAAGGAAGTGTATATTCAAATCTTTTGTGTATTTTTAAATGCAATCACTGTTTTCCTATTGTTGAGACTTAAGAATTCTTTATATATTTTAGATACAAGACCTTAAACAGATACATGTTTTATATATAATTTGTCCCATTGTGTATATAATTTGTCCCAAACCTTAAACAGATACATGTTTTATATATAATTTGTTACAAGATGATGCTTTCTTCATCTTCCTAACTACATTTTTCATTAAGATAAAGTTTTTAATTTTCATAAACTCCAAATTACTAGTTTTTGTTTTGTTTTGTTTTATGTGTTGTGCTGTTGTTGTTTTATCTAAACTTTCACTGCCAAATACAGGTCATTTAGACTTTTTTCCCCATGTTTCCTTTTAGGAACTTTATATAAAGTCTATGACCAATTGAAATATCTAATACAATTTTAAATTCATCAGTTGCAAATGATTAGAGAACTGGAGAGTCCAAAGTATTGACTGGATATGGAACACAGGAACGCTTTGACTTTATTTTTTAACAAAGGTTTAAAAAATTAATTCTTAAAAATATTTTATTCAAGTTTTATAAAATCTGTATATCAAAATGAAAAAAAAAAAGCAGGGATGACTATAACTACCACTATTTTAGTATTTGATATCCATGCAAATATAAAAGAAAAAGAGAAAAATAAAAAAATAAGAAACATCAAAAGATAAGAAAAATTATATTATTTGAAGTGAAAATGATTACTTTTATAGAAACTTAAAATTATTATCATGAGATGCCTATACTGTATAGGGAATATATATATGTATATATATATATATATATAGTATATATCAGCAATGACCAATTTGAAAACGTAAAAGAAAAAAAAGATTATAGCTACAATAAACATTTAGATTAAATTAAATAGAACAGCGTAAAACCTTAACAGAGAAAACTATGCTACTCTTGTGAATAATATTATTTCAATCTCAATAAGAATCTCAACAAAATAGTCAAGAAATTTGGATGGTTATACATATACTATATATGAAATTCTACAGATGCTGTGAAATCAAGATAAGCAATAAGGTCAGACAAGTACTATGATGTGAAAATGTTACGAGCTGGAGTGATTTTTAACATTCTTGCACTAGCACAAGAATGGATAAATATATGAGTATACTGGATAAGGAGTAGAGAACTGTATCTGCTGACACCAAAGAATGCATTATATGACAACACTCACAGTTCAAATCTATGACGGAAAATGCACTAGCAAATAAAAGACTTTGGGAAATTCGTTAGCCACTTTATTTCCAATGCTAATAAATCTTATTAAGAAATAACCAGTGGGAATGAAAGAAGATTTCACAGAAAAAATAAGATGTCCAGTAAGCTATGAGGTTAACTTCATTAGCACCCAGGAAAATGCAAAAATTGATGTATGTGTTTTTTTCTCATCAGGCTGGAAAAAATATGAGATATCACAATGATGATTAATGTGAATATAGTAGGATGCCCCAATACATAGTTAGTGGGAATATATCTTATATTATATCGTCCATGTATGCAAACAATAAAACCATAATAACATTATTTGCTTTTTCACATTTTTATGGCTTGATATACATACAGATTTAGATAGATAAGTAGATACTAATGGTGTGTAAATGTTTGAAAAAAATACACACTTTATGCAAACACATATTCAGTACCATGAAACATAAATGTGAAGTTGATTGGGGAAAAACAATAAGCAGAATACCCCCCAGAAAGTTTGGTTAGTCCCGGCACTGATACCTCATGGGAAGGAATTCAGGAGAGAGAACTATACCCCATTACAGTACAGATTTATAGGAAAGTTGGAAGGCCTTGCATGGAATGTCTAGTCAAATAATAGATCCCAATGAAAGTTTCCCAGTGGAGCAACAGTCTCTTTAGAAAGAGGAAACTTTGGGAGTGTTAGGTCCCCAATGTTGGGTCCCCCAATAATGGGTCCATGGTCAAAGGAGCAAGACTGATACAAAGCGAAGGTCAAGCAAAGCTTTATTTCGTGCCAAGCATCAAGAATCAGACCGACAAACAGACCGGTTGGGGTCACCCCTTACAGAGGACGATCCCTCCCTGCTTTCCAGACTAACTTTTACAGAGCAAAGGCCATGTTGTTGGACCTGGCCACACAAAGGTGGCTAATTGAATTACAATTCACCCCATAGTAGCTATGGAAACTAGCCTATCACCTTGGTAGCTAGGAGACAGTATGTGCCCCCACTGATTGAATGTCTCCACCTGACCTGACCCACCCTTGTATTTGGGCTGTTACCTGGGACTGGTTTCCTGGACTTGCTTTGAAGTAAGTTCCCCTGGGGGTGGGGGTGGGGGAGCAGGGTCAATTTAAGTTTTACTGCATAAACAACGAAATGGCTATTCAACTGAGGTGGGGCCACTCTGGCTAAATAGGCCCTTACAGGAGCTCATCAGCTGATGTTAGTATCTACTTCTCTTGGGGTTGCTAAGACCTGATGGGCTAAATAAACACCATAAGGAGGAAGGAAGCAAGCTTTTACGCCTATCCAGATCTGCTCTACTCACCCCAAACTGATAATGATGGTCATCTCTGGAGAAAGGTAAGGGACGATGTGTGGGGAGGTATGTGAAGATAACTTGGCTTCGTACATTACATATGCTACATTTTCTATGTATTCTATGTATTCTCTGGTTGAATTTGTTTACCAGAATATTAATATAAAATAAGACACTGCTCTTGCCTTGTAGTGATGGGAGGGATAAAAGCATGATTTTTCTAATGATAAATGCTGTGAGCATAAAGATATTCTAAATGTCTGGATAGATAAGAAATGCTTAAATATGAGGAAATGCATAAAGAATAAATTTAAAAACTTTCCTCAGGGCACTACAAAAGAATCCTTTCAGTGCTCTCAGCTAAAGTCACTCAGCAAAAAAACCAAACCAAACCAAACAAAAAGACCAAACCCAGAACAACCCCACTTTGCCTCCTAAGGGGAGCAATCAAAGTCATTGTGTTAACAGGCCAGGCCTTTTGTAACTGTTTTGTCCTACAAATAAATGTATGCTGAATATTTGGCTTCTTGCCAATGGAGACCCATAACAGCTGAGAGAAGATGACAGAAAATAGCCCCTAAGCAGATAAGCAATCCATTGCCTTTTTGCATCTGACCACAGACACTAGACAGAAGTGTTTACTAAATCTGGCAGAATGTAGAACCTTTATGGCTTTTAATGGAAGCTGCATGTAAAGTGAAGTATTTGCAAACACAGATACACTTCTTCACACCTTTGGCTCAACAAGCTAGGCATCTCCTGTCGCATCCCTGCTGCATCCGTACCCTGGTGCAGCAAAAAACAATTTTTTTTTTCTAACTTTTGTCTTTTGAAAGGGGATCTAATTAAATTGTGATTGCTGCATTCATTTTACAGATGTAATATCTGTTTTGCTTCATGGGCTCAGCAGTTGTGACAATGGACTTGCCATCCTGCTCAGTAAGTGGATCTCATGAATACTGTGAAAGAGACCCAACAAAAACCTCATAACAAGTACAGCTCTGCTGGAAAGGTCCAGAATAATAAATTGTTCCCCAACTCCTAGCTGGATCTCTGATCACAGTATCAACTTTCTGTCCCATTGAATCCTGCTGTTTTTTCTTTCCTTTTTTATAAATGTTGATTTGTCAACAAACCATTTATAAAAGGGAGGAGGAGAAAATAAATGTGTGAGTACCAGAGCAAAAGCAAGAGATTGTCCCCAAAGGATTCCATTTTTGAAGCTCTAGCTTCAAAAATATCAATTACATGACAGATGTGATGTGGTAGATTGTTGAAAAACTGACACTCAACCTATTTCATCAATAAGTGGTTTAGCAATAAACAAAAATAGTAATGGTGTGTTGTGGTAAATGCTATTGCTAATTGCTCTGCTCTAATTACCCAGAATTATAATAAAATATGGTATCTTTATTTTTTTCTCCAAGGGTTTTCCTGCTGTTCTCTTTTTATGAATTGTCTCCTCTTTAACTCTTCACTTACAGAACTCTTACCAATCTTTCAAGCAACAATTCCTCAAGAAAGCTCACTGAATTTCCAGTCCCTGAGATGCATTTGTTGGTCTTTAGTGTCTACACATCTTGTGTGCCTCTATCACAGTAGGGATTACAGGTGGGCTAGATATCTTCCTTATGCTCCCTCCACCATGTCTACTACTTATTTTGGCCCCAGAAGGCTGACTTGTATAAATTACAAGGAACTGTCATAATCTGTACTTTCTGGAGATTTAACCAATTGGAAGCCAGGGCAGGAGATCAGAGGAAGAAAAGAGAATAAGATCGGGGTTTCATCCCCATGGATTCCTACTTGGACTAACCATAATCTTCAGTCCCAAACCAGTACTTCCTTCAAGGTGGTCTCCTATAAACAACCACTCACTACAGGTCTATACTAAATCGTCCTCCCCTATCCTTTTAGCAGAGTACTTTTATAAGGCAGCTATTACTAGCTTTGGGTTATGGCTTTATGTCTTATGATCATGCCACATTCTTATTTCTTTCTTCATTTATTTTTTTATAGAGAGATGGGGGGGGGGCAAAGAAAGAGGAAGAGAAATCACCTCATGTAGGGTCCATGCTTAGTAGGCTCCAAGTCAGCATGGCACCTGACTTGAGGCTTGATCATAGGACCCTGAGATCTTAACCTAAACTGAAATCAAGAGTCAGATGCTCAACTGACTGAGCCACCTTGGTGCCCCAACATTGTTATTTCTATAAATAGCTCCTCTTCAAGATATCCATTCTACATAACAAACTTCTTCCAAGTTTAGTGGCTTTATCAACAAACATTTTACTTTTCCTCATAATGTTTTGGGTTAGGAAAGTTTTGGTCAGCCAATTCTTTTGTATCATGTAACATTGACTGGCTTCCTTTAGTGGTGTTCAGCTAAATATGGACTAGTCTGGGTATCTGAAAGGGCTTCGCTAATATCCCTGAAGCATTGGTAAGGCCAGCTGGAAGGCTAGGATAGGATGGGTGCTTCCCCTTTCCATGTGGTCTCAGAGCATTTCGACCTTGTGTTTCCAGTAGGGCAGTCAGATTTTTTACATGGTGGATTATACATGGATTGAAGGGATTCTCTCTTACACAGCTTGAATGGACCAAGGAAAAAGCTACTAACCCTCTTAAAAATGAGGTTAGTATCTGGCTTCATTAGTTTTCTACTGCCACATAACAAATCTACCTTTATATTCACGTTCATTCATGTTCATCCCAATCACACTCAAGGGGATGAGATTATAAGGAGCACGTACACCAAAGGGCAGAAATCTTAGGGACTGCTTTAGAAGTTTGCTTATCACAGTCCTCCCAAGGATTCATAACCCTCTGAAGTGAGAAATACATTCCCCTCCCATCCAAAGGCTCTCAAAAGTCTCATCATAGAATTAACTCGAAGTCCAAGAACTCATCATCCACATCATCTATATCAGATAAATATGAAACTCCAGGTAATAAATAATCCATTAGTGGTGCCTGGGTGGCTCCGTGGGTTAAAGCCTCTGCCTTCAGCTCAGGTCATGATCCCAGGGTTCTGGGATCGAGCCACACATCGGGCTCTCTGCTCAGCATGGAGCCTGCTTCCCTCTCTCTCTGCCTGTCTCTCTGCCTACTTGTGATCTCTGTCTGCCAAATAGATAAATAAAATCTTTAAAAATATAAATAAATAAATAAATAAATAATCCATTAAATTCAGCTTTTGGAGTAAAGTTTCTCTCCATATGTGGATGTGTGAAACTAAAGAGACACATTCTGTAGCCCTAACACTCTCATCATATAATGGCGAGACAAGTGTTTGATAAGTGACAGTTATTCCAGTTCAAAGGGGAAAAAAACAGAAGGTACCAAGGAGCACCTGGTTCCTGGAAGTTCTGCAATATAGCTGGGCAAATGGTGAGATTTTTTGGACTCAGTTTCAAAGATTCAGAATAATCCTCTGGGTTCCTAGGCTCTGCCCTCTTGGTTATTGTTTCCATTCTGAGTCCTCCTTCCTTTTCCATGAAAAGTAGCAAGTATTTGGGAAAGGAGTAGTTTTATCAGCCTTCTTACTGCCAATAAAATTTTGGGTGTCTGCAAGCCTTCTTTCATTTCAAGTTCTGTCTGTCCCGTTCAATACAAGCTAGCAGTATTCTGCTAAATTTTTTTTTTTTTTTTCAAGAACATTGGAGTCTTCAATGGATTTTACTGGGTTTCACTCCATTAGGCTACAGCTATGTTCACCAATCTTTTTTATCTTTCTGAGATTTAGCAGAAGGTTGTAAAGTCACACATTCAGTGTACTGTTTATATTTTTCACTTTCTATATATTATGATGTTTTGACATCTTAAAAACCTTTCTGGCCCAGGAGAGCCTTCCCTTCCCAGGGCTTGCCAATTCTTAGAGAGAGCAAAGGAGCATGCCTTTCATATGTAATCTAACCTATTCAGAGCTGTGCCTCCTCTATCTGGCTCCTATACTCCAGCAGACAATATTTCTCTGCTGTATCATCCCAGGGCCAGGTATCAGTCAACTGGAGACCACCCCATATAGCCCAGAGTCTGCTGGACTTATTCAAAAAGCCACTCCTAAGATATTGATTCTGTCCTGCCTACCTTTCCTGCAGAAATTCCAATGAAGGATCTGACCTAAACTTTCTCCTTGCTCCTCTGTTCTGCCAAACCTGGTGCTTCCCCTGTGACCCTGTGTGGCATGTGATGACTCCCTTTCTAAGAACCCATAAATATAATAAAACTTTTGTTTTCCTGAGCTTCTTGTCTCCTCTTGGGGCCACACCTGATTGACCGTCACATGAAAGAACACAGAACATTCAGCCATACTATTATGCCATACTTCTGGTAATACTATTTTACTTTCAGCATTTTATTTTTAGCATTTTTGTTATCTAGAGAGGCTGAGTTTTCAAAATCATTAAGTCCTGTTTCTTTTTTGTTTAACAAGCTTTTCTTCAACTTATGTCTCTCACATTTTACTATAAGCAGCAAGAAACCAGGCAGAATCTTCCACAATTTTCTTAGAAATCTCACCAGTTACATATTTCCATTTATCACTTAGGACTTCTGTCAACATAACTGTAGGGACAATTCTGGGAGATTTTGGATGCTATACAACAAAGGTATCTTTCCTTCAGTTTCCAGTATTTTTCTCATTGCTCTCTGTATCCTTACAGGTACATCCTTAATGTCCCTATCTCTATTAAAAGTCTGTTCAAGGCACTGGAGAATTTTTCTCATTGACTTCAATATTCTTCTAGTCTCTACCCATTGCCTGGTTGCCAAGTTGCTAACTTATTTTAGGTTATTTGTTATAGCAGCAACCTATTTTGATGTTAAACTCTGTATTTGCTTTTTTATTGCTGTGTAATCAGTTACTATAAATTTATGCTGAAAAACCACAAACTTATTATTTCAGAGATCTGTAGGTCAGTCCAGGCACAGCATGGCAGGGTGTCTGCTTAGGGTCTCACAAGGCTGAAATCAAGATATTTTCTGGGTTGGGTCTCATTTGAGGCTCAGGATCCTCTTTGAAGTTCATTAAGGTTATTAGAAGAATTCACTTCTTTGTGGGTATAGCACCAAGGTTCTTGTTTTCCTGTTGACCATCACTTGGGCTCCTGAGTGCCATGGGTTTCATGTCATATGCCCACTGACAATGCAGCTCGCTGCAATTCAAGAACAGGCAAGAGAATTTCTCGGATGTTTTGAATCTCTTTCTTCATAAAAGACCTTTCCCTTTTCAGATTTACCTGATTAGCTCTGACTCACCCAGGATAGTGTCCTTTTGATTGACTCAAAATCAACTTAATGTGGTGTATTAATTGCATCTGCAAAGTCCCTTCCCCTCAGTATGTAATAGAATCACAGGAGTGATAGCCCATCATCTTCACAGTCCTCCTCACACTTAAGGGAGGGAGATTATGTATGGTGCCTATAGAAGGAGATGCCTATGTATCTCCTTCACCTACCAGTTGGCAATGTGCAATTTCTATTGAGCTTTTTCAGTCAAAGCAGTCACAGGGTTCATAGGTTCGGGGGAGGAGAAAAGACCTCACCTCACAATGGCAGTTATCTCAAAGGATGTGTGGCCAGTTTGAACCTACCTTAGTCCACGTTCTGGCTACAACTTACTCATATTCCTACAACTTGCAGAATGTTCTTCTAGTGATGAAAAATAGTTGGAAGAAAGGCAGGCAGGGATAAGGGATGCTGCCCTAAGAAGAAACCTCCCTTAAGAGGATTTTCTACCCACCTTGGAAGGAGATCTCCACTGAACACTGAAAAGAAATAAAATAAAATAAAATTAAATTAAAAAACCTGATTGGATGACAGGCACAGGGAGGGTTAATCAGATTAAAACAGCCTGCCAACAAGTGCATAGAAACCCCTAGATTTAGAAACTCTTGTGGCAACCCTCTTGGGTCCCCTCCCTCTTTTGGGGCTTTGTACTATAACTCTATTATCACTCAATAAACTTTGCTCTGCTGCCCACCACTCTTCATCTGGTCCACCTCTTGGCGTGACCAAGAACTGTGGGCACTAAGGGAGTAGGAAATTCTATAACACTGATGAAGTTCTAGAACCTGGGTGAGGTTCGGTGGGCTGAGGTCCGGAGCCGATGACCAAGAAAGAATTCTTGAGACATCTTTGGTGCAAAATGGTGGTTTATTAAAGCACGGGGACAGGACCCATGGGCAGGAAGAGCTGCTGCCCCGGGTTGTGAGGGATGGCAGGTTATGTACCCTGCGGTTGGGGGAAGGTGAGGGAAAGGGAGGTTTCAACGGAGCTTTCATATGTTAAAGGAGGCCTCCAAGGTGCAGGGATACCGGAGGCTTGATCAATGTTATCTTTTGGCAAGCCATTAACATCAAGATAGTTGGGAGATTCCTGGTGGAATGTCATAATCCTGCTATCAAGCGTCTTTGTTAGTGAGATTTAGGTATAGAAGAAACTTTCCTTCTACCCCAGCCTCCTTCAGTTTTGTTTATGGAGGGAAGGGTGACATTAAGGCTTGAGGAACTGAGTCATTTTGCCTCTGGAAATTGTGCTATTGATAATGTAACTTCTTTGTTCATAGATCTCTAGGACATTTGTAAACCAAGGGAGACTCCTGTCTTGTGGGATTGTGATCTCAGCAAGTTAACTATTTGTTTTGGCAGTCAGGGGTACCTGAGGAATGCCACACACATCACCGAGGGGAGCGGCTGGAGAGGGGGTGCAAGGTGCCAGCTTTTGCTTTGTCCTCAGCCAGCCTCCTGCTCCCTCATCAACACTAAGAGCCCCAAAGTCTTATTCCATACTGGCATTGGCTTAAAGAATAGGATCTCATCATCTCATTGAGGCCCAGGTAAAGGAAGCTCCTCGAGTGTAGTTCTTTGGGTGTGGTCCCTCCTGGTAGGAAAATGGAAGTTTTCTACGCACAGGTCAAAACTTACAACGGGGTGACCCCCCCCCAAAAGATAATCATAATCAACACCTCTCTTCTAAAAGAGGGGAAATGGAAGGCACACACCTGTTACTGATCCATAAAAATTTCAAAAAACCCAGCAGAGCACATCTGGTCAACTCTTAATTAAGGTCCAGGCCTACTACCTGGGGTTGATTCCCTCTAGCTTTTGTCTCCATCCTGTGAATCGTCCATCCTTTCCCATAAGAAATGGCTGGTGTTTGCAGCTGAGAAGGTTTCTCAGCTTATTACCTGCCCCTAATAGAGTGAGGGTCTCTCTTTTCATTTTGTTCTGTCCCTGTCCCTTTCAATCTAAATCATTTAAAAAATGTTTTGGCTTCCATTCTTGTCTAGTTGTAATTCACTTCATCAGACACAACCGCACTCACAAATCTCTTAACAGATAACCTTTACTATCCCTGGGCTCCCTGTGAGGTTGATGTGGGACTGTATTAATTTGTTCTGGCTGTCTTAACAAAGTACCACAGACCAGGAAACTTGAACAACACTTAACTGCTCACAATTCCCGAGGCCGGAAGTCCAAGATCAAGGCAGGGTTGGTTCCTTCTGAGGTAAGGTAAAGTCTGTTTCCTGCCTCTCCCCTCACTTCCAGTAGTGTGCAGGCAATCTCTGGTGTTTATGATTTATATAGGCAGCACTAGAATCGCTACCTTGACATTCACATGTCTGGTGTGTCTTTCTCCAAATTATCTGTTTTATAAGGACTCCAGTCATAATAGATTAGGGCCCACCCTAGTGACCTCATTTTAACTTAGTGAAGAGAGTATCTCCAAATAAAGGCACAGTCCTGAAGTACTGCAGGTCAGGACGTCCACATAGGAATTTGAGGGGACCACAATTCAACCCATAGCTGGAACACCGCTCAGTATTCTTACAAGCCCTCATTTATAACTGAAACCACCTAAAAGGCATAACTTTAATGCTCTTAAAAGCTAAATCTTCTTAAGGTCTTAAGAAGGGCCTCAGAGCCACACCTTGATTTTATCTTTTCCCTGAGGTCCTACTTAAATGCCCTAGATTTGAACTTTGCCTTGAGGCCAGTCCTTACTTCAAGAGCCTTTTGCAACCTCGAAAGACCATTCCGGCCTTCTATATGCTTTCTAAATCCTGCTTAAAAACTAAAAACTAAAATTTCCTTTTTTCTCTCTTTTCTTAAATTTCTCTCTTCTCATAGGTAGCCAGAAAACACAAGTTACCACTTTCTAGAATTTCCAACCTCCACAAGTATGTGAAATATCTTGCATATTTTCCATGCTCCTATGGGCAAAGTGTGTTACCTACAGCCACAACATAAACATAGTCTTTTTTCCTCCAGCCTTTGATAACATTTTCCTATGTCCTCTAAGCCTTCATTAACAGGCTCCATGAAGCCCTTCCAACTTGCACAGAATCTCTTGAGCTACTTCCAGCTTCCATTCTGCAATTTGCTCCAAGCCAATTTCAAACCCGGTCTTGTTTTTTGTCAGGTCAGGGACCCATTTCCTGGGACCAAATCTTTTCCTCCTCTCCGGTTGCTGCATAACAAACCACCCACAAAATTAGCAGATTCAAACAACTATTATGTTATACTGCACAATTTTGTGGGTCCAGAATTTGGGCAGGGCTTAGCTGGGCAATTCTTCCGCCCCACGTGACTTTAACTGGGTATTAGCCTGGTAGCTGCTCTTCTCTGGGATGTCTAAGGTTTCGCTGACATTTCCAACACTTTGAGTGGGATGGTTGGAAAGGTGGGCTGACTGAGCCCCTCTTTCTTTCAACGTGTCTGAGAGCATCTGTGTGGTCTTTCCTGCAGGCTAGCATTACTTCTTAAACAGTGGTTTGGGATTCGGTTAAAGTAAGATGGAACCTGCTTATCCTCTTAAAGGCCAGGGCCAGACTCAAATAGCATCATTTCTGCCATACTCTCTTGATCAAAGTCGTCACAGGCTAGTCCAAATTCAAAGAGAGTGGAAATTCTCTCAGTGGAGTTTCAAAGAACTGATAACCCTTTTAAATCTACCACAGCCTCTTGTAAATAAACTTGAAAAAATGATCCTAATTTGAATATGCCATCTGTTTTCTGTTGAGACCTTGACTGATACAGTTATGGGTATCATAAGAGGCCTCAGGAAATGGATCTCTAAAATGAGATTTTGAATTTTAATTAATCATATATTTGAGGGTACAAAGTGAATCTACTTTTTACAGGAGGAAATGGGATATTAATTATCTAGTGCATATAATTACCTCATGATTAATCACAATATCAGGGGTAGTGATGTTAGATGCAAAGCTGGTAGAAGGCAAGGTATTGGAGGATCATTAAATGTGATCATTAGTTCCTATGGCAAGAATAGCAATTATAAACTTGTGGAATCGTAAGTTTTCTAATAATGCTAGGGAGCATCTATAAGAGCAAAGAGAAATAAAATGCATGAATAACTAAAAATACGTATGAAAACTTTAGTGCTCCATGGTACCTTTGATAAAGTCCCTTATCTTCTACAGTCACGTGACAGAAATGATCAAGTCCAGGGTCTGGGGACAAGAGCTGCAGACAGTAAGACAATAATGATGAAAGTTGCACCAGTTCAATCTCACCAAGTCTTTTAAACTAAGTCAAGGAAAAATATGAGATCCTGAAAAAGAGATGGAGATATTTCGGCAGACATAGATAAAGCTGGCACTCGAGTCTACAAATATTTCTGTAAACCCCTTGCTGGCAGAAGCAACTCTTTCCTCATTTAAAGAAAGCAGCTCTCTCTTGCAAAAGAGCCTTCTAAAATCTGTAACTGGGAAGTTGCCTTACAAGCTCACCAGTATCATCCTTTTGCTTCTCCTTTTAAGAAAGGTTAACATGGCCTAGATTAAACAATATAGGAAGAAATCACCTATCCACCATAAAAGTTACAAGATCTTACTTTAAGAAATTTACCAGTCATTTTAGTTTTAATGGCAGAGACAGCAGTGTGTGATTTTTGTCATGTCCCAGAGCTATTTCAACATTCTAACTTCTATGTCAAGATAGTGTGCCATGACTTTAATCTTCTTGCTATCCAGTAGAATTTAATGCTGGCCCACGTTACTGATGACATTATACATACCATTTGGATCCTTGTTGTACATTACATTGTTGTCCCCAATTTTTACCCCTTCCATTTTCCAAGTCTTTTGCCAGTGACTTTTGTGTTTCTTCTATAAAGGTGGAATATTCTTTGCTACCTATTGACCTTTGACTCAGTCACATCCCTTACCCTGACATGGAAGCAGAAATGACAGAATGCCTGTTCTGACCTACAGTTTAAGAAACCTCATGTGCTTCTCCTTGGCATCTTGCTCATCTCCCATCAACCGAACATGCTCCCACTGGCACCTTAAATACCAGGGAAAGAATGAGATAGCTGTGTAGCAGAGGCTGCACTTTAATACTGACACTCTCAAGCTGACACAGGCAAAAGTAGAGCCACCCCAGCTGATCCTTAAACTTAGCAAGAACTGTTTGACATATTATGCCCTGATAGTTTGTGGTTATTTGGTATGTGGCATTACTAGACAATATATTACCGATAGACTCGGTAGACCCAGAGAAAGTTAAGGGTGCTGTCATATTGGTAGCATTTCTAAGGACGTAGTAGTCTGGAGCATGATGGAATATCCCTTTCAAAGTGAAAGATAAGTTGCCAAACCCTGCTCTGTACACCATAAAGAAAGAGACAGAAGTATGTGGTGGACCTCTTAATATTTTAGCAGCAACAGACACAGATGTTTCTGGTATAAGATACTATATGTGATCCCAATAAAATATATGTTTTACAGAATTGTGCATTAAATACAGCAGATGCATTTTATGTTACTTGATGTTTCTATTCCAGTTTTCTCCCACTTCCATTCCCATGACTCTTTGCCAAGAAGCCACTAGTAGATGATTTAAGTTCCAGGGATTAGTAGAATCAAACTGATTCAACTCATAATGTAGAGGATGATGTAGGTGCAGAAAACTTTTCTCTTTTTCTCTTCTAGATTCTTTGGCTGATCTAATAGTTAATTCGACGTGAGACAGTTTAACAAGAGGAAAATTTAATTTCATAAGGATAGGAGCCACCACGACCTGAGAGGCTTAAAGATAGTCAGGCCATTGGGACTTATCTGCCATCCTTATCTAAGGACAAGAGGGGAGGGGTCTGGAGTTTCAGAGGGGAGGAGGAAAATTCACAGGAAGAGGGAAAGAAACGATGTTTGGTGAACAAATGTTTGCCCTGCCCTGCAGATAAGTTTCTGATAGAAAAAGGATCTCTAGCTTTGGCCCTGATCTAAATTCCTTCAGGCAGTTAAAGAAGCAGTTAAAAAAGAAAAAAACGAAAAACAAAAAAACAAAACAAAGGAACCACCACCAAAAACCCTTCCTGAGTCTATTGGGTCGTATTTGCCTTGGGCTCAAAAATACCCATATGCCAAAGTGGTATGATTTGGGGTAAACATACTTTCACTTCCTGGAACAGAATTTTTTTTTTTTTTTTAATTAAAAACTTGTGTCCAGATGAGGGGAAAGTTAGGATGTCAAGCAGTACAAGGGTAAACTATAAAGGATGTCTTCGCTTGCACTGCAGATCTGCTCCTCACTTTTCTTCCCTCAGCATACTTCCTAGGTGATCTGCTTGCACAGACACTTGGACGGGCTTTCTTATTCTCTCTTCTGGTCTGCTTCAGCCAATGGGAGTCCCTCCAGGAGATGAGAGGAAGAATGGCCTCTTTTTTATTCCCTGGCTTTCCTTCAAAGTTATTTTGGACTCTTTTGTTTTACTTTACCAAAGCCTTTTCTAAAGGTTGCCTCTTCTGTGGAATTTTTACCTTCTGTTTCTGTTCGTCAGTTACTCTTCTCATCTTTTTGGGTGATAAGAACTATCTTGGCTGCAGCAGGCTGAACTATCAGTGTTGTTTCCCCTCCTGACTGCACCTCTATAAATAGTCCCTCTGTAAATTAACCCTCTTCAAATTACCCTAATTTGACTGTGCCATTTGTTTTCTTACAGTAATTGGCGGACTCAACAGTCTACTCTATGTGTTTGATAAAGTGGCTGTTTGATGCCTTGACTGTAAGCTTTTTATAGAAAGTGATCCCATCCTTATGTCTTTGGTTCAGAGTTAGCATTTAATAAGTTATGACTGAATAATGAAAGAAGGAATACATGATGAAGATCATCCAAAAACATTTAGATCAATGTTAAAGGGAACATTTACATAAAGGGCTACAAGCTTCTTCTTATCTAGGGCTCTGGCTGGTATCCACATCATCCAAATAAATATTTTTCTCTGTGTTCCTTCTCTTTGGAGCCCCTGTCCACTGGATAATCCTTACCTATGCTTAGTCAGAGCTTACGCATTAGTTCTAATCTCACAGAGGAGGGAGATGTAAGTATGCCTAAGGGAAAATCTGGATCACTATGATTCTAACCTCTGCAGAAAAAATGCCATCATTTAAAAAACACCAGGTAGAAGTTTTAGCAAACCAAAATGTTCTTCTTCTTGGAAACACTGTGGAGCTCAGCAGTGCCACGTGAAGTCCTTCTGTTCTGGTGGATGTTAGATAATACCTTGTTTGCATTTACACCAAAATGCTGGAGAATACAGAATGTGATGTTTACAAGCAAAGAGGCTCATGTGAGGATAAGAAATCAGCCAATATCTCTGAAAAGCCCAAGACATAGTTAGGATGAGCTTTTTTTCAATAAATATATTTCCAGAATTAGAGATGGCAAAGGACCTAGACTTTTATGTATAGTGACAACGAATAATTGTCATAATAGAAGAACAGTCTGTGCATTTGTACTTCCAGGACATCTGTCCCAAGAAATCTTCCCAACTCCCTTCAAGGAGAGTGATCTTTTGTGGGACTCTGGAATTGAGCGAGTTGACTGTACAATTAGTCGGGCATTCACATATTTCACACACTCTCTCTAGATGGAATGCTCAGAACTCGTATTACCTATATGGGGCTGTAAGGGTACAACTTTGCTCCATTTAAAATATTTTAGGAGATGCTTCCATTTTTTTTTTTTCCTTTTTTATATTGTCACCATGAGAATTCAGTAAGAGCAGAACAACTCCTTAGGAACTACTTTAGAGTGCTACACAGATCCAAAATATTTTGGAACAATACTTGAGTTATTTGGGATTAAAAACCAAAAACCACAATAGAGGGGTTACAGAGCCCTTGAAATAATAACACGTATGTGCTATAGCATCCTTTGTGATATGCCATATTTTTTCAGACACTACACAATTCCAATTTTGGGTTGCCTTTGCTTCAGAGCATGCAACAAGAACAATAAACGCTTTTTTTTAAAAGATTTTGTTTATTCATTTGACAGAGATCACAAGTAGGTAGAGAGGCAGGCAGAGAGAGAGGGGAAAGCAGGCTCCCTGCTGAGCAGAGAGCCCCATGCAGGGCTCGATCCCAGGACCCCAGGATCATGACCTGAGCCAAAGGCAGAGGCTTAACCCACTTAGCCACCCAGGCGCCCCAACAATAAAAGCTTTTGAGATGATAGTGCATTTATACTACACCTTTTAATGCCTGAACTGACTGAAATAAATCAGAATTTAAAAATCCAGAGGAAAGGGACGGTATGGAATCGGGTGAGAGAAAAGTAGAAAAAGAAATAGTAACAACAAAAAAATAAGAAAAAAAAAAAAAAAAAGGTAAAAGAAGCCAGACAGTCTCTTCCCAGGGGAGAGAAATCCAAGGGGAAAGATTCACGAGATTCAGATATTACATAATTAAGCAATTTGAATAGCCTTTTTAAAGATCTAACATGGTCAAGGATAAATATGAATGCAGCAAACAAAGCAGTGCAGTGAGGGGCACGGACTGGCAGTGTGAATTCAGATGGCATCCTGCTTGAGAGGACACAGACTCTCCCTGGCTCTTTCATTCCCTAATGATTATCTAGAAACTCTCGTCTCCTTTCATCTTTATTTCCTGTTTAATGTGTGTTCTTACATGAAATCTTTATTGATTTCAGATATGGCTCTGACAGATAATCTCATACTGAAATGGCAAAGCCCAAGGAGCCACCATTATAAAACTATACTCGAAGAAGATGACCCTCCCTTAAGAACAGGATAACATGGCCAATGCATGGGGGTATTCAGGTCTCTAAAAAAAGACCCCGCAGCAGGCAGTCAACCTCATAACCAATAATTAAAAGCAAGTTGTATGGACCTTGGTATATTAAATGCATAAATTAAATTAATAAGGAACATTTGGCTTTTCTTTACAATTGTATTCTCCAACCAGCACAGGTCATTAAGTGCAGAATGGTTTAGACTGGAGATGGGAAAAGCTACAGAAAAGGGAGAAGGCAAGAGGGACCCAGGTGAGTCGAGGGCTCGCTGGTCGAGACATGGGAAATTGGGAAGTAGTTAATGCAGATTCCTCCAAGAAAGCTGAGATGACGGAGAACATGAACACAGAGCCAGAATTTATACATGAAAGTATATAAAAGATCATCAGAAAAGAGTTCAGGCAGTCACCTGGGAGGAGAGGAAATAAGAAGACAATTTTGCTTGTTTATTTCAATAATAGGGAAGGTAAATGAAGGTATGCATATGTTGAGATAGAACCAGTAAGGGAGATGTTGACCAAGGTGTTGAGAGAGACAATGAAAACTAGCTATTCCAATTATTTTGATAACATTGGGAAAATTTCAAGACTTTTTGGTCGAGATGCTCTGCAGATGGATACTTTGTTGTACTATTTATTTATTTATTTATTCATTATTTTTTGATTTATTTGAGAATGCACACGCACATGAGCGGGGGGGAAGGGTAGAGAGTGAGGGAGAAGTAGATTCCCTGCTGAGCAGAGAGCCCCACTCAGGGCTTGATCCCAGGACCGTAAGATCATGATCTCAGCCAAAGGCAGATGCTTAACTGACTAAGCCACCCAGGCACACCACCCCTGCCTCATCAATTTTCGTGTTTTTTTTAAGCAGAATTTCATTGACTTCAGTTTTCAAAAAGGGCATTTTCTGAACTTGTCTTTCTTTCTATTTTACTGTGGTCAAACATAAAAGAGAAAATACCTGATTTATTCTTGCACAATTAGAATGGGATTTACAGAAAACTTAAATCATATCTACAATGCAGTTAGTAGAACCAAAATTATTAATGGAATTTGGTTATAGACTAGTATATATACTGACAAAAATATTGAATAAAATAAATATTATTATATATATTATTACTTTTAACCAGGTAATATAGGTAATATTGATTTAACTATGTTATCTATCTATCTATCTATCTACTATGCTTAAAAGTGAAAGCGGTGTTGTCATACTTAAAAAATAAATTAAAAAAAAAATCATCCTGTAGCTTGTTTTGACAATATTCTGCTTTTAGCCTTATATCATCTTCAATAAGCATTTCATTTACCTAATGAGAAACATATTTAAAGTAATGAGTACACAGTGTTTTAATTTGCATATGCAAATATGTTTAATCACTAGGAATAGCTGGCAGAAGGAAAGTCTATGCATGTAATTATTTCAGTGACTGCCCACTCCTTCAAGTTTATGGGGATGCTTTATAGAGGGGATTAGAGATTAATACTTTTTAAGGGAAAAAGACTAAATTCTTCAATGTGGAAAATGACCATAATGATAACAGCTGCCAATTACTGAATAATTAGTGCTATGTGCAGCCTATAAATTATTTCCATGCCACACAATACCTAAACAAGGCATACATTATTATCCTCGTTTCAGAGATGAAGAAACTGGAGTTCAGTGAACTGAAATGATCAGCTCAAGGACATACATTAAAGTAACAAAGCTGGGAAACAAACCAGATCTCTGACTCTAAAGGCTGACTTCTTTCCACTTTTCAAGGAAAGCCTTCAATTACTAATTCATGCTTTCACATTCAAAAAAGTTTTCATTTGCTAATGGTTTATATTTAGTTTCCACGTGGGGAGATGAGATTGCCAATGGAAAGTGGCATTTCCAAGAATAAGTGAATGTTGATAATACCACCTGTTTACATGGATACTAGGAGTGGTTGTTTTCGATCCAATAATATATGTAGAAAATTCCACACATAACTTCTAAATGGAACTTAAAATTAAATATGAATACATTATCAAAATGGTGTTCCTCGGCTTGGAGAATTTGTTCTTCCTCGGTATCAGTCCAATGGAAGGAAATGAAAATCTTTATGGATCAAGATCCAACTGTAGCTCCAAGACAATGCAGAAGGTACTGTGAGGAGTAAAGAAATGTGCGAATGAGCTTGTGTCCCATTTAAGGAGCTGCAAAAAGCCAGAAGGAGACACACGCCATGGCTCCAAAATTCAGCAACCATTTTCCTGTATTATTTTTATGTATTATAAAAGTGGGTAGTTGGGGCACCTGGGTGGCTCAGACATTAAGTGTCTGGCTTCGGCTTAGGTCATGATCCCAGGGTCCTGGGATGGAGCCTGGCAACCAGCTCCCTGCTTGGCAGGAAGCCTGCTTCTCCCTCTCCCACTCCCCCTGCTTGTGTTCCCTCTCTCGCTGTGTTTCTCTCTGTCAAATAAATAAATAAAATCTCTAAACAAACAAACGAACAAATAAGTAAAAGTGGGTAGTTAATATTAAAGAAAATAATTCAAAACCCAAATTCTTAACATATCCTATATGCTTTTTACTTGCCTGAGGGTGTCATTTTACCAATCCTCACCACACAGCCTCTTTCAATCATCCTCAATGAGGAACATTTCCCCATTTATCTCTACATCAATTTGACTCCATACCTCTGTACTTTACTGTTTTTTGTTTCACAAATCATTCCCTAATCTTACAGGAAGAACCACTATACTTTCTTTTTTTTTTTTTTTTTAAGATTTTATTTATTTATTTGACAGACAGAGATCACAAGTAGGCAGAGAGCAGGCAGAGAGAGAGGAGGAAGCAGGCTCCCTGCTGAGCAGAAAGCCCGATGTGGGGCTCGATCCCAGGACCCTGGGATCATGACCTGAGCTGAAGGCAGAGGCTTTAACCCACTGAGCCACCCAGGCGCCCCACTATACTTTCTTTAAGACTTAATTTTATTTGGAAGCTCTATATCTGACACACCTCTTTATTAAAAGCGTGTCTCTGATTTACAATTATACCTTATGTAAAAGCCTTCGTAACAACTGCCATATATTTGTAACTGTTGTTATTTGTCTGACCTGATTTGCCAGCTTCCTTAAGGTACAACTTGTATTTTTTAAATCTGATTCCTTAGTACCCATCATAACTTAGGGCACATGTTAGGAGTCCGATAAGACTTCTTGAATTAAAAGTTAAATGAATAAATAAAATCAGAAAATATCTGCTGCCTAGTATATTTTCCTTCTGCTTATTTAATTTCTATTCCATTTCTATAGCCATATAAATTTTTGTATATTTGTAACTAGATACATTCGTTCTCATATTCCTTTGCATCATTAGCATTCATGCATATAGTCCAAATTCTGGTAAGGTTATAACATATCAACTTGATGGACAGCTAGGTTCTATAAGAAATGATCAAGAAGAAGACAACAGACTCCAACAGGCTTCCAGAAACTCAGGAAGGAAGAATAAACATGCCAATATCCTTTTGCTGCTCAGTGGAGCCATTATAAATCTGAACATCTAGAAATCATCAGTATCTCTCATTCAATATCTGGGTAGTTTGGGATATTATTGCCAATGTATTTTTGCCCAGAGCCTGGGAAATTACATATGAAGATTTTTCCTTTCTTTTCTTTTCTTTCTTTTTAAAATTTGTTTTATTTTTATTTTTTTGACAGAGAGAGAGACAGTGAGAGAGATAACACAAGCGGGGGGAGTGGGAGATGGAGAAGCAAGCCTCCCACTGAGCAGGGAGCCTGACACAGGGTTTCATCTCAGGACCCTTGGATCACGACCAGAGCCGAAGGCAGACACTTAACAATTGTGCCACCTAGGTACCCCAGACTTTTCTTTTCTTTTCCGTTAATTATTTCTAGGTTTATAGTCTCTGATTAAGACTATTTGAAAAGGAATGAGAAAGAAACAGAAAACTCAAAAAAAAAAAAAAAAGATGCCTGCATGGCTTTGTCGGTTAAGCGTCCAACTCTCAATTTCAGCTCAGGTGATGATCTCAGGGTCATAAGATCAAGCCCAACATCAGGCTTCATTCTAGGCATGGAGTCTACTTAAAGATTCTTTCTTTCCCTTTCCCTCTGCCCTTTTCTCTCTCTTTCAATAAAAATGGAAGGAAGGAAGAAAACAGAAAAGAAACATTTATTCACAGATTCAAATAAGTGAAGAGGAATCTCTTTAATTTCTTCATATTCACCAAAAGAAACCAAATCATTCTTAGGAATATGACTCTTTACGTGCCTGGTTAGGGTCCTCATTTTATCTCTACCTGTCATAATGGTGTCAAATCCTGTGAACATGTTATCCTTACATGGCAAAAAGAGCTTTGCAAAGGCAATCAAGGATCTTGAGGTGAGAATATGATTTTGGTTATCCAGCTGAGCCCAATGTAATCCTAAAGGCCCTTATCAGAGGGAGGCCAAAGTGTCAAAGAAAGAGATGTGAAAGCAGGAACAGAGTGTGAGAGTGGTGTGATACAGATTTGAAGATGTTATGTTGTTGGTTTTGAGATGGAAGAAGGGGCCAAAGCCAACAAATGCAGATGCCTCTAGAAGCTGGACAAGGCAAGGAAACAGACTTCTCTGAGTCTTCAGAGCCTAAAGTACTAGGCAGGCTTAGATTTCAGTTCTTGGAACATATAATGGAAAACCATGTACCTGAAGTCGACTGTGTCTGCTTGAGGGAGACTTCGACTTCTAGCTATGCTTAGTAACTGGCACTGAACTTGCCCTTCTAGCATACACACTGGAAAACCGGACAAAACATATGAAGCAACTATTTCCATCTATTCATAAAGCAGGAAGCCTGTATCTGTAATTCTTAAAAGAAACTCAGGAATTTGCCCTGTTCTCTAATTAGAGGTATTTCCCTTACTTGGTGCAAGATGGAGGAGCCCAAGTAGAGGGACACTTTCATTAAATGGAGGAAGGATAGATTAGGTTTCTGGGATGCTGAAGCAGTCAGAATCTGTGTGGCAGGATTTAGGAGAGCAGAAAGCTGCTGAGATACTCCAGGAAGCCCAGAAGAAAGGAGCTTCTATGAGGCTGAAAGCTCAGTGCTCCAGCCAGAACAGAGAGACTTCAGTGGCCTTGGGCATTCCATTGTAATACCAAATGGGCCATAATCTTTGGAAACAGGAAACATGTCGTAGAGTTGGGGCCATTCTTTAAGACAAAGAACAAAACCAAAAGAGAACTTGGAGAAGAGTTGGGGCCATTCTTTAAGACAAAGAACAAAACCAAAAGAGAACTTGGCGATGCTGACAAGGAATAAAAACATCCTTTGACCACTGAAAGCATCAGCCAGGGATACAACTCTCTGCCAGAATATAACATAATGGCCTTTAAAGGAAACAATGTAATTCTACAACATATTTCTATATTTAGTATAAAACATATCATTGGTGGGGCACCTGGGTGGCTCAGAGGGTTAAGCCTCTGCCTTCAGCTTGGGTCATGGTCTCAGCTTGGGTCTTGGGATGGGGCCCCACATGGGGTGGGTGGGGGGGGTCTCTGCTCAGCAGGGAGCCTGCTTCCTCTCTCTTTCTGCCTGCCTCTCTGCCTACTTGTGATCTCTCTCTCTCTCTGTCAAACAAATAAATAAATAAATAATCTTTTAAAAAATTAAAAAAATAAATGAAACATATCATTGGATATGTATATAAATAGATAGAGCTAGAAATACATAAAAAGATGCAGAAAAATTCATAAACAATCAAAATAACAACAAAAAATAGACAATAGAAACCGGTCCCTAGAAGGATCAAAAGTTGAATTTAACAGAAAAAAACTAAGAAACTAAGAGTCAGATGCTTAGCTTAACCTAATGAGTTACCCAGGTGCCCCACCCCCCACTCCCGCAAAGTTCGTTCTTTGACAAGAGTTCAAAACTGTTAATCCTCCAAGCAAGACAGATAAAGAGATAAAAAAATAAAATAAAATACCAATGTTAGAAATAAAAGATTCTACTGTTCCTCAGGAATAAAAAAGCTAATGATTAAATATCATGAACAGTTTCATGTTAATAAATTCAAAAAGTTACAGGAAATGGATAGAATTTTTTTAAAAACAACTTATCAAAATTAACACATCTAGAAATAGGAAACAGGGAGGCTCTATATCTGTTAAAGAAATTAAATTTCTAATTAAAATAAATTCCAATACATAAAACTTCCAGAGACAGATAGTTTCGTTGGTGAACTGTATCGCAGGAAATAATGCTCACCTTACACAACGATTTCAAAAAGTAGAGGAGGAAGCATGCTTGCCGGCTCTATAAGGCCAGTGAAACTATGAGACCAAAAACAGACAAGGACATTACAGGAAACAAAGATTATAGACATCACACCCTCATTACTATAGATGAAGAATAAACTTAAAATATTAGAAAACCAATTACACTATACATAAAAAAGATACAAAATATATAATCAAGTAAGGTTTATGCCAGGAATATAATTAATGTTGGAAAGTTATTCAGGGTAGTTATCCACGTTAACAGGTTAAAAAAAATCATATGATCATCTAACAAGATGCACAAAAAGCATTTGACAAAATTCAACAGGCTTTCAGAATAAAATATCTCAATTTCCTGAACGGAAACATCTTCAGTCTGAAACACAGTATGTAAAGCCTATAGCTAACACTATACTTAAGGCAAAAATACAACAGGCTTTCCTTGTGAGGTCAATAACAAGAAAACAAATGTCTACTGGTATCACTTTTATTCAACATTGTGCCGTAAGTTCCAGCTAGGTCAATAAGGTGGGAAAAGTAAACTAAAGGAATTACAGTTGGGAAGGAAGAAGTAAAATTGTTTTTATTTGTAGATGATAGGAAAGTTTATGTAGAAAATCCCAAGGAATCCAAAAGGTAAAGGGGGGGTGGTTTACTAAAATTAAATCATAGTATTTAACAATATTACAAGACATAGTCTCAATATACAAAACCAATTATATATAAAATCAATTATATTTCTATATATCAGGAATAAGCAATTTATAATAAGGAACTTAAATCTATAATATTCAGAAGCATTTAGCACTTAGGAATAAATTTAATAAAGACAACCTAACTAAATAAGAAGGTACTCCATTTTTATGGATTGGATGTCCATTACCTTAAATTGGTCTTTAAATTAATTGAAATACCAATCAAAATCCCAGTGGGATTTTTTTTTTTTTTTGGTAGAGATTGTGAAGCTGATTCTAAAATTCATATAGAAATACAAATCACCTAAATTAGACAAAATAGCTTGGAAGAAGAAAAACAAAAAACTTATACTACCTGACTTCCAAATTTATGACAAAGCATTGTAATAGCAATCGAGATTAGGATGTGGATTACATGGGCCAAAACTGTTATACTATACTCATAAGATATATGTAGTTCACAATTAGATTTTATCTCAATAAGAAAAATATTGAAAGCCATGAAAAGTAAATTATAAAGACTTACACATGGCTCCATCTGAACCCTATTTAATCTATATATAGTGCAGACACCTAAACATCCTGTTTATTTCTTAATCTACAATAAAATTGCATAATACCAAAAGTTGTTGTTGAAACTTATTCACAGAATTGAAAATGCAAATCCTCTTTCAGTTCTCATCCAACTGGTATACTATTTTTAGGTATATTTGCTTTATCCTGACCCCAGAATATGAGAAGATAGGCACGAATGCCAGCCTCCCCAATTGTGCCTTCCATTAGATCCTAATCAATACGTTTCTAAGACCTGGATATCTATTCTGGATGGCCCTATTTAAGTTGGGCCTGGGCTTTAGGAATAGTGTCTGAGATCTTAATTCGGTTGCTGGCCTATAGGGGCAGAAAGGTAGTAATGTGAGACATGCTAAGGATGAAATATTATAACGCATGTAGAGTATTTATTAGCGCTATGACACAGTGGAAACTAAATATCAGCTCTTATTATAGTTATAGGGACTATTTTCATTCGTAAGTTGTTCACACTGTGAAAGGAATTATAACGTAAACTAAAGCTGGGGAGGAAAGGAAGACCTCGTAGGATAGGCAAAACCATTTTGAATTTACCTAAGGTCAGTGGCCTGAGCAGATTCTCCTTCTAGAATGATCACCTTGTCAGCTGTGTGATGGACAGATTGGAAGGGACTGGAGGGAGAGGCAGAGTACCATGGTAAGTGACAAATGCAGAAACACAAACCATACTTAATTCTGACTAAGCTAGTAGCATCAGGCAGGTGGTAATTGTTAGAGAGGCAAAATCATTATGATAATCATTAGGAACTGGAGTTTGATAGCGATAGAAAAAAGTCTCCATGTGTTTTCAGATTTCTGGTTTGGACGTTCCATGCCATTGTCAGTTTGAGAATGAGCTCAGATAATCAGTTTATTTGTGGGCCTTTTCAATATTTAAGTAATACCGACTCAAAAGACTCAAGAAGTCTTTAAATGTGAGACATCCAAGGAGAGATATTGAGTAGGCAAATGAGAAAAATATGACTGGAGTTTTGGAGTGAAGCCAGAGTTTGTCATAATCTAATTTCTTTTTTTAATTAAATTGCTGTAGCTAAATCGTGGGTAGGACATATCACCTACTGTCTGGCTTCCATCCCATGAATATTTTGAAATCCTTAAGTCACATAGATCTAATTTTTCCCCCTGTATTCAAATGCAGCTTCTGCTGATGGGGACCAAGATCTTCATGAAATTCGTGTCTGGCCATTTACCCTACTGCTCTTGCCTAATTCCGTGTCTGACAAACATCTCTTCATCTCTCATAGTATCTACTCTGTGCTCCTATTCAACAGTGACGTTCTGACTCTGTATACATAGAGATGCTTATTCACGGGTTCAGTTTCCTTCACCTCCACTCTTTCAACGATCACATGCATATACAACTATAGGCTTTAGCTCACTGCTTTTGTCAAAGTTATAGATTAAAACTTTTAACTGATTACTTAGTGCTTCTTCCTCACTGTCAGTCTACAGTCACCTCACCTTATTTGGCCCATCTTAAATTAAGCCCACAATCACCTCCCAAACAAACCATTACTCCCACTGTTTTCCTAATCTAAATGAATAACATTTTCCTAGCTGTCCGAAACAGCCGTCTCAA
Organism: Martes martes; assembly: GCF_963455335.1. Taxonomy (NCBI): domain Eukaryota; kingdom Metazoa; phylum Chordata; class Mammalia; order Carnivora; family Mustelidae; genus Martes; species Martes martes. Next base: position 45,108,980 of record NC_137902.1, on the reverse strand, counting down.
CATTCGTCTTTCTCTCCCACCTCCCATAGGTCATTAAGTTCTGATCTATCTCACCCCTTAAATCCTTGATGTCAGCACACTCTGAAATACACTCTCAATGGGTCTCTTTGCCTCATCGCCACTAATTCCCACAATGTGATGACTGAGTCAGCCGCAGCAGCTGCATCTGAGAACTTGCTAGAATCCTTACTGAATCAGAAACTCTGAGGGTTGAGCCTCGTAATCTGGGTTTCAACTCCAGGTGATGCTGATTCATGCTACTCTCAAGCACAAACAAGGCAGGGATCAGCAGCCTGGTATCTCAGTGTTCTCGGTTAGGATTCAGACAACCTAGATTTAGTGCATGTGAGTATGCATAAAGATTTCACCATCTGTATTTTAATTTCTTCATCTGTCAATTAAATGGGTTCAATCAGATAATCTCTGGGATAGCTACAAGAATGTTTCTGAATGCTTTCTAGGTGATAAACCCTATGCTAAGGGTTTGCATGCATTAGCTCATTTAGAACTATGCAAGAATACACTGAATTAGTTATTATTTTATCCCCATGATATGCATGAATAAACTGAAGTACAGAGAGATCATTTCCTGAAATCACACAACCATGAAATCAATACATGACTCTAATGAAAGCTAATACTGGTGAGCATTCCCTTAACCTTACACACTCCTGTTTCCAAGGGTCTCTACTCTATGGAAAGACCAGCAAGAGGAAAGAATTGCTGAGACCAATAAAACACTGAATATAACATAGATATATATATACATATATATATCTCACATATATATAACATGTCTCACATATAATTATTATTATATAATAAAGATAATAGTATAATGATATAATTAATATATTATATATGTGAATTTTATACAATAAAATTATATATTAGTTATATAATATATTATATATTATAATAATATGTTGTCATTAATGTTATATTATTATTATTTCAGTCAAAACAAACCATGATAAGCCAAGTGAAATAGTCTCATGTTTTGATGGGCACTAAACCGCTCAACTCAGAAAACTGGAAAATTAGACCATGGTTGATATGTGGTTCCAGGGGCTTGATTCCCATTATATTTCTCACAGGTAAGAATTTCTTTAGATAAATATGTCACCCTGAATATTTAAAAAGTATATTTAATCTCTCCTAGTAATTAGCCTGAAGATATGTACTTATGGATTGAGTAAATAAATTTAAAGAGTTTGCTAATTTTTGTGGAGAAACAAGGGCAAATCTGTGATTTTCAGAGGTTATATATGTATAAAAAAGGCGTTGGAACATTTTTGTAGCTCAAAATAAAGAGCACTGAGTGAATACTTCAAGTAAGATACATCTGAAAACTTAAATGGATATATTTTTCTTCTCATAAGCCCATTATTTCTTTTAAGAAATTTTATATTTATGTGTGTATAGCTATATATATCTACATAAATGATAGATAGATAGATAGATAGATAGATATACACAGTCAGTTAGTTAGTCCATAAGTTGCATGACAGAAAATCTTTCCCACTCAGCCTGTGGTCCCTAGAGAGTACCCCTTTCCTTGGCTGAAAATAGCATTTACCAGTTGCTTAAGCCTGACACCAAAGACTAATTATGGACATGTTACTTTTCCTCTCCTAGAATATATGATCTCCCACCAGCTTGGAAGCTCCTACTTCCCAATGTTTAAATCCAGACAACTTTCTGTTTCTCTACTCCCATTACACTAATCTAAAATACTGTTACCATTAGGCCAGGCTTTTGTTATATTCCCTATATTCCCATTGATAATTACATTATTTTTTTAATAACACAAAGTTTCTTACGTAAAACTAGACAGAGGTGGATTAATTCTCTAGCACTGTTGTAACAAACCCAGCAGGCTAAAACTATACAATTTTATTTTTTCACAGTTTCTGTTGGTCAGAAGTCTAGAAGTGCTCAACTAGGTCCTCTCATTAGGGTGTCTCAAGGCTGAAATCAAGGTAAATCAAGGTGTTGGCAGAGACAGATGTTTATAGTTATCCAGGTCAAAAAAAAAAAAAATGATAGGAGTTTGAGTAGGGACACATAGGGAATATTTTATAGAAGATTTTATAGAAGATAGAATTCTTAGGAACTTGTAACAAGATTATTCATTACAGGTACATTGGGCAAGGAAGCAATGATGCTCAGCTTCCAAAAACATCAGTCTGGGTTGACTAGATTCAAGCAAGTCTTGCATTCCTTGTGGACTACAGTACGGTCCTTTCACTCTGCAAATGTCCCATGCATCTTCCTGCTATTTCCCTGTATATAGTGTAAAATCGCACCATTCTGAATTTCACATCATTCCTTGAAGAAATGGATAAAATGGATGACTCATATATTTATATCTGGAACATAATATCCTACCTCTGCTTAGAAAAAAAAAAAAGAGCCACTCAAGGTCACCTTCTCTACGAATCCTTCCCTGTGGACCCCTCAAATAAGCATTAATTTCCATTTATGGGCTCCCGAGGCACTCTGTTTATATCCATTATCACATGACTCAAAAATAATAATTGATATAGGGTTAGGATTATGTATATCTGTACATCTCTACTGTATTAGGGTTCTCTATAGAGGAACAGAACAAATAGGATAGGTAGATGATAGACAGACAAACATTATAAGAAACTGGTTCACCTAATTATGGAAGCTGAGAAGACCCACATGTGGTCTACAAGCTGGAGCTCTTGCCCAAGACTGATGGCCTGAGAATTAGGAGCACCATTGGCGTATGTACCAGTCTGAGTGCAAGAAAAGACCAGTGTCTCAGTTTAAAGATAGCCAAATGAAAAGAAAGAATTCTTTCTTACTCAGCCTTTTGTTCTACTCAGGCCTCCAGCTGACTGGATGAGACCAATCCACATTGGAGAAAGTTATCTGCTTTACTCAATGGACTCATTTAAATGTTAATCTCATGCAGAAACACCTTCACTGACCGACTCAGAATGATGTTTAACCAAGTATCTGGGCACCCAATGTCACAAGCAAGTTGACATAAAATTTGCCATCATATCCATTGACACTGTGACTGTCAAGTTAGGGATAACTTTATTCCCTGCCAGTGCCAAGTAGATAGGAGGTGTTCAGTAAATATTTGTTAAATAAATAAATACATTTTATTAATATTTTTAGCTCTCCGGCCATTTTGGATAGTCAAAAAACAAACAAACAAACAAACAAAAACCCCATGAAACATGAACTCACTGAGTAAGAAAATCATCTAGCACTGATCTGCTTGCTAGTTTAAGGGCTGCATGTTTCCCAGATACACCACAACTGGAAATCTTAAAAATCGACAAGGAGAATAGCTACTTTGTCCCATAATATGCATTTAAGGGATGAATAAATGAAAGCTCCATTAAGGAAAGATCTGTTAATGTGCATGCTGACCACATACTCGATCGACTGCAGCTTCTTCATCAATCTAGTCTTGTTGTTCTGTTCTCTCTGAAATGGTTGGTTCCTGGAGTGCAAAACCCAGTCAAAGGATTCTGGGATCCCTCAAGAGTTCCAGTTACGCAATGTCCTAGTCTACACATTTACAAGGAATTCTTGAGAAAATAATAAGCCTTCTTGTTCTGGTCTTCCTCCTCTTCCTTTTCTTCTCTCCTCCTCTTCCTCCCTCTCCTCCTCCTCCTCCAACTCTCTCCTTCCTTTTCTTCTTTCCCTCTTTTCCTCCCTCATTCATAGAGATGATTATTACAAGATGTTATGTCAACCAAATAAGTCACGGGAGAAAAAAATTCAGAAATCCTTTGAGACCAACCATTACCAATCGTTCCATATTGTGCAGTCTAAGTACTCTCAGGAAGGTCTTTTCCAACCTGCAAAAGCCCTCCTTAAACAAAGCTGGCTTTTGTAGATTTGATTTATAGTAAGGCAATTGGTGTGCATTATGATCCTGAGATTTAGGGACATAATTATAATCTGGAGTAGACATTCAAGAGGATAAATAAGGTGGAAAGAGAGAGGTAAAATCTATGAACTGTACATTAATATGCTAAGTTAATACACTGCTATCTAAAGGGAACTGCCAGCCAGGACTGTACTGAGCTCCGATGAGCCCTTGCATCTTCCTACAGATTTGTTGAACAAAAATGTTATAATATCCCCATAAAGCCACATCAAAATAACATACAAAACAGTCCTTGTTTCAACAGTATAAAACACTGAGTTTTATCACATTGAGCAAATACTACTAATGAATTATCAGGATGAACTGCCTCTCCAGCAATTTGTGGCTTTCATGAAATATTTACATATAACACGTAGAGTGGGAAGGGAAGTAAAGCATCTACAACTTTCTCACAATGTACTGAGCCAGACTGAACTTCATTTTTTGGTTGCTGAAAAAATTAACACTTTACCATGATGCATAGAGCCATAGAACTTAGAGAGCTAGAAGATGACAAGTAATAAATGGGCCCAAGTACTACATTCCACAGATGAGGAATCTGAGGTTTAGAGCTAGAATAAGAGTCATTGTAGGTTAGAAAAATTATATATGTATAATATATATGATCTAGAATGAATAGGTACTCATATATATATAAATAGCGATATGTTCATATATATGTGTATATTTGTATATATTATCTATTCATATATATTATCTATTTGTATATATTATATTTTCATATATATTATATGTAGAGAGAGAAACTAATGAGAATTAGTCCTTTTGGTAAAAACCTAATGTTTTTATTCCAATATTTTAATCACTCACATGCTACCTTAATTTTGCTTTTCTATTAAAAGGATGACTCTTACAGCACATCCAGAAAGAAGGAATCAGTATTTAGATGCTCAGGAAATTCAGCGCTCAACTTCTGACAGATTGTACCATGTTATTTCTCACAGAAGAGCAGGGAGGGGAGGGTTTATAGGTATTGGTCCATTCGGAGCTGGATAGAAGAAGAACAAAGAAACCTGGTCATATCGTGTCTATTATGAAATCAAAATAAACATCTGGCCCAACAGTAGATTGAAAATGTACTATATTTTTTATGTAGTTGAAGAAATACACATAACAACTGAAAAAAAGTCACAAAGAATATTCGTATGCTATGTTCTTAAGATCAACACACTCCCAATATCTCTGCCAGACCTATTGAGAAAATCAGATTCACTCGATGTTTTCTGTGGTCCCCACCTCAGTGTACAATTGATAGGAGTCAATAACTCATACTTAAATTAGTAACATTTAGGATTAGAGAAACCAAAAGCAGATTAGTTCTCAGTAATTTCTCTTCCTCTAACTCATACATGACCTGGGTAGGTATTCACATAGGTAGTTCCCTTTTAGGTATCATTTACTGCTCTAGGTCAATTAGTTCCTTCTGACTGCTTACAATTTCAGTGTATGCATCTCTTACCTCTTTCTTCATTCCAAGACTTTGCCAGTTATTTAAAAATCTGAGAGAATGAAGATTCTGCAGCATCTGTGGTGGAAGAAGATGGGAAGAGATCATAAACCCAAACAACTGACCAATTGAGAACATTGCTTTAGCATGGAGCAGAGAACTGTGGAACCAAAATCTCCATTAATATGAGTATGAATGGATACCTTATTTTGCATACCAAACTGTACACCTGTTGACACTCATCCCTCCAAAGCTATATGATGGAGGCTTTCTTCTCATAAATTCAGAGCACCACTCAGTGCAATGGCTCTCATTGCCATTGCACTCTCAATACTGTGAGACTGAATTAGCCTTGCTCTGGGAATGAGGTCATTTAGACTGTCACATAGGCATAATGAAATAGAACTTTTTCTATCCCTTGTTCCAGAATAGAGAAAAAGACTAGTCAAACTTCTGAAAAATATCAACATAAATTTTAAAAAGGAAGAATTAAAAGAAGGCATATGAAAATAAAAGCAGTATAGAACCTTGACTTTTTGTCCTCACTGGACTCAGTGCCAACAATAGTTATAAAAGAAATACAAGAAGAAACCATAAAGGTTTAGAGGTATACAAGTGTATGAGGGGGTCTACAGTACTAGCTACCAGATAAGGTATGAGATTAGTAATTTCACAGATACTCCTCATATCTTTGGGCAAGAGTGGCTAAGTAATGGCAGCTTATACTTACATAGTATTTACTGTGCTGGGCACCATTCTAATTACTTTTTACATATTAACCAATTTAATCCTCATAATATCATATGTGTGGAATTTTTATTTTAATTTCACAAATAAGGGACTGGAGATACAGTTAAGTAACCTCCTTAAGGTTGCACAGCTAGTAAATGGAGAAGTTGGGATTTGGAAGCTAGCCTATACTGTAATTCCTCTATGTTTACATTTTTAGAGTGAGTTCCCAGACCACTACCCCTGTCCTTTATGGAAAGGGATACCAAAGGTTCCCAAGGGTTGCAGTTGGGAATGGCAGGGGAGAAGGTGGATCTATTGTCTTTCCAGAGATGTCTAGGTTATTGGCAGGACTCCTACCTAGCTGGTGTGCCCAGTATGTCACAACTGGTTTTTAAATTGGAAATCCTTCTGATTGATAGAAAAACAGCAGCTGCCCTAGACCCTGAGTGCCTGCCATTCCCCAGCCCCTCTCTTAGCATCATTTGGAGAGGACTCCCCATGAGCCATGAAATAAAGTGTTATAATGGGCACAGACTTCATTCCACTGCTCTGGCCAGCATCTATCTGCTCTGTTGTCAGTAGCTGCACCATACTAGTTGGAGTACTATTTTGAATATAGCTCTGGGTACCAAACAAAGTGAGGTTCTTTAAAGATTATTTATTTATTTACTTATTTGACAGAGAGAAAGAGAGAGAGAGAGAGACAGTGATAGAGGGAACAGAAGCAGGGGGAGTGGGAGAGGGAGAAGCAGGCTCCCCGTTGAGCAGGGAGCCTGATATGGGGCTCCATCCCAGGACCCTGGGATCATGACCTGAGCCAAAGAGAGGCACTTAACGACTGAGCCTCCAGGTACCCCAAAGTGAGGTTCTTTAGAGAAATGTTATGATGGGCTGCTTGTCGTGAGCTATAATGAGGTTCCATATCAATCTCCCAGACGATCCCTAAAGTAGAGGGAGCTAAGCAGAAAATAAGTCTGTTTTTGAAGAGCCCACCATTACCCATCCATCTCCACCAGTAACAAAGATCTCTTATGCTATGGGTACATGAGCTATGGGCTAACAATGGGCATCCTACCAGCACTCAGGGAACTACTTTCTCTACAGAGCCAACCCTGAAAGCTAATCCTCCAAGTCTAGTGCTCACTGTTATGGCTGGCAGAAGTGGCCAATTGATGCCTACAAGAGATCAATGACTAGTGAAAAGGGAATATCAAGTACAGAGAAGCATAGAACTGAAACTGATTTATAAAGCATAGAACTGAATCCCAAGTTGATGAAGATTCACTGGCATAGAACACATCACCTGGCAGTTTCAAGACTAAATCTCTTGGCGGAAAACAGGTTGGGTACTAATAGAAAGCAATTACATTTGTTTCATGATCAAGAGTCTATTTGTTGAAATAGTATTTCTCCCACTCATTTTATAATATATTATGAAATATCAGAGATGGAAGGAATAATGGAAGTGATTTAGGCAGACCTCTGTCCCTTCAAGGAACTTTTTCTATATCATTCTTAAAACATGGCCATCTAGGCACATTAAATAATTCCATAAAGAGGGAGTCATAATTTTACAAAGAATGCTAATTTTTAGAGATAAGTATGTGTTAAAAGGTCTTCCTGATATTTGTACAGTGTACTATAATTCACAAAATGCTTTCATCCAGATTATTTCATTGTCTCATCATTTCAGCCCATGTTGGGGTTCAGGATCATCATTTAGGACATCTACTTCGATTGTCAGAACTTGGGAAATAAAAAATGTAGGCAATTAAGCAAATATATTCTGACCTCAGTAGAGTACTCCCAACAATTAAAAAAGGATCTTCCTGTGATTGTTTTCTTCCCTTAAATTTCTCCCTTTTGAATAAAAGCAAGATGTAGCAAAACTTCCTTCTCACCACTAACAATCCACTTAATTGAAGGTTCAATTAAGATTTTTTTCTATCACTAGCCATTATTTGTCCATGCCCTCTCTTCACCTCTTAATCCTTATTCATGTTTCAGACTCTGCTAATGAAAGAAGAGAAATAGCTGTCCCTAAGAGATCATACATACACACAAACACACGGACATTCATTCATTCATCCACACCATCAAGCTGTTTGAAAACTATCAATTCCCGGTACTTGAAAATTTACTGTATAGACATGTATTTGGGTTAATAATGGACTTTTAAGGGGCACCTGGGTGGCTCAGTGGGTTAAAGCCTCTGCCTTTGACTCAGGTCATGATCCTGGGGTCCTGGGATCGAGCCCCCACATCGGGCTCTCCGCTCCGGGCCTGCTTCCTCCTGTTTCTCTCCCTGCCTCTCTGCCTACTTGTGATCTCTGTCTGTCCAATAAATAAATAAATTAAAAAAAAAATGGACTTTTAAAAATGAAAATACTTCTAGGTGTGTCACTAACCTTGATGAGCATTTTATAATTTAAACAAATTTGTCTACATTTTTGGTAGCAATTAGATATTTAAACAGGAATTTGAGTTAGGGAATAGAACAGTGAAAAGAAAGAGTAGAAGCGGGAAATTTTCACTATATAGTCCTTTGGGCAAGAGAAGACCTGGTTTGGGATATTTTGAAGCTAGGAAAAAGGAAAGGAATAACAGAGTAGAACACAGGAGGGGAAGAATCAGAAACAATCTTTTATCTTGGCAATGATAATATGGGCAAATTCTCGGATAAAACTTCTAAACACAGTCATTACTAAAATATATTGCATGTTTGGTTTCTCAGAGACCACTGCAATAAAGTGAATATCACAATAAAACAAGTCAAATAAATTTTTTCGTTTCCCAGTGTATATAAAAGTTGCGTTAGCCTATACTGTAGTCTATTAAGTGTGCAGCAGTATTATGTCTAGAAAATATTGTGCATACCTTAAAAAAAGTACTTTATTCCTGAAAAGAGCCAACCATCATTTGAGCTTTCAAGGAGTCATAATCTTTTTGGTGGAGGAGGGTCTTGCCTTGATGTTGCTGGCTGCTGACTGATCAGGTTGGTAGTTTCTGAGGTTGGAATGGGTGTGACAATTTCTTAAAATAAGACAACAGTGAACTTGGCACTTTGATTGACTCTTCCTTTCATAGAAATTTCTCTGTAGCTTGAGATCCTGTTTGATAGCATTTTATCTACAGTAGAACTTCTTTCAAAATTGGAGTCAATCTTCTCAAACCTTGATGACATTTTATCCAAGTTTATGGCCTATTTTTAAATCCCCTCTTCTCATTTCAACCATCTTCAGAACATCTTTACCTGGAGTAGATTTCATCTCAGGAAACCACTTTTTTTGCTCACCCATCTACTAGGCATTTATCATGAAGCTGCAGCAATTCAGTCACAGCTTCAAGCTCCACTTCTAATTCTAGTTCTCTTGCTATTTCCACCACATGTGTAGTTACTTCCTCCATGAAGCCTTGACTCTCTCAAAGTCACTCAGAGGGTTGAAATAAAATTCTTAGAAACGCCTTTTGATGTTGGTATTTGACGTCTTCTTGTAAATCATGAATGTTCTTAATGGCATCTAGAATGGTGAATCCATTCCAGAAAATTTTCAACTTATTTTGCCCAGATCCACCAGAGGAATAACAATGTATGGCAGCTATAGCTTTACAAATATATTTCTTTTTACACCACACACGAAGATAAACTTGAAATGGATAAAAATCCTCAATGTGAGGCAGGAATCCATCAAAATCCTAGAAGAGAACATAGGCAGTAACCTCTTCAACATCAGCCATAGCAACTTCTTCCAAGACATATCTCCAAAGACAAAGGAAACAAAAGTAAAAATGAACTTTTGGGACTTCATCAAGATCAAAAGCTTCTGCACAGCAAAGGAAACAGTCAACAAAACAAAGAGGCAACCCACAGAATGGGAGAAGATATTTTGCAAATGACAGTACAGACAAAGGACTGATATCCAAGATCTATAAAGAACTCCTCAAACTCAACACACACAAAACAGATAATCATGTCAAAAAATGGGCAAAAGACATGAACAGACACTTCTCCAAAGAAGACATAAAAATGGCTAACAGACACATGAAAAAATGTTCATCATCACTAGCCATCAGGGAGATTCAAATCAAAACCACATTGAGATACCACCTTACACCAGTTAGAATGGCCAAAATCAACAAGACAGTAAACAACATGTGTTGGAGAGTATGTGGAGAAAGGGGAACCCTCTTACACTTTTGGTGGGAATGCAAGTTGGTGCAGCTACTTTGGAAAACAGTGTGGAGATTCCTTAAGAAATTAAAAATAGAGCTTCCCTATGACCCTGCAATTGCACTACTGGGTATTTACCCCAAAGATAGAGATGTAGTGAAAAGAAGGGCCATCTATACCCCAGTGTTCATAGCAGCAATGGCCACAGTCGCCAAACTGTGGAACGAACCAAGATGCCCTTCAATGGATGAATGATAAAGAAGATGTGGTCCATATATACTATGAAGTATTATGCCTCCATCAGAAATGATGAATACCCAACTTTTGTATCAATATGGATGGGACTGGAAGAGATTATGCTGAGTGAAATAAGTCAAGCAGAGAGAGTCAATTATCATATGGTTTCACTTATTTGTGGAGCATAAGGAATAGCACAGAGAACATGGGGAGATGGAGAGGAGAAGGGAGTTGGGGGAATTGTAAGGGAAGACAAACCATGAGAGACTGTCGACTCTGAGAAACAAACTGAGGGTTTTGGAGGGGAGGAGGGGTGGGAGGTTGGATGAGCCTGGTGGTGGGTATTAAGGAGGGCATGTATTGTATGGAGCACTGGGTATGGTGCTTAAACAATGAATTCTGGAACACAGAAAAGAAATTTTAAAAAATAAATAAAAAATTTAAATAAATAAATCTTTAAAAAAATTATTTCTTTAATAAGTCTGGAATGTCAAAATTACTTCTTTGTCCATAGGCTGCAAAATGGATGTTATGTTAGCAGTCATGAAAACAACTCTTTGGTGACCAGATGTACTGTCAGTGAGCAGGAAAATTTTGAAAGGAATCTTCTTTTCTTCACAGTAGCATTCAATATCAGGCTTAAAATACTCAGTAAACTATGTTTTAAACAGATGTGCTGTCATCTAATCTTTGTTTTTCCACTTACAGAGCACATGCAAAGTTACCATTATGTTAAATCTTTAACATAATTCTTAAGGGCCCTAGGATTTTCAGAATGGTATAGTTTTTAGTACAGCCACTTTTTAGAATAGCCACCTTTATTAATTATCTTAGATCTTCTGGATAACTTGCTGCAGCTCCAACGTTAGTACTTGCTGCTTCTCCTTGTACTTTTATGTTATGAAGATGCTTCTTTCCTTAAACTTTATGAACCAACCTCTGTTAACTTCAAACTTTCCTTCTCGGCTTCCTTACCTCTGTCAGCATTCATAGACTTGAAGATTTAGGGCCTTGCTCTGGATTAGGTTTTGGCATAAGGGAATGTCACGACTGCTTTGATCTATTGAGACCACTAAAACTTCCCCCATCTTTGCAGTAACACTGTTTTGCTTCCTTATCATTCATGTGTTCACTGGAGTAGTAATTTTAATTTACTTCATAAATTTTTCCTTTACCTTCATGATTTGGCTAATTGTTTGGCACAAGAAGCCTAGATTTTGAGATGCTTTCCTCACTAAGAATCATTTCTAGCTTTTGATGTAAAGTGAAAGACGTGTAATTTTCCCTTTCACTCAAACCCATAGAGGCCATTGCAGGGTTATGAATTGGCCTAATTTCAATATTTTTGTGTCTCAGAAAATAGGGAGGACTGAGGAGAGGAAGGCAGAAGGGGTAACAGCTGGTCAGTGGAGCAGTCAGAACACACACATTCATTGATTGAGTTTGCTGTCTTACACAGGTATAATTTGTGGGACTCCAAAGCAATGACAATAATATCATCAAAGATCACAGATCACTCATCACCATAACAAATAAAATACTATTGAAAAAACTTGAAATATTGTGAGAATTACCAAAATGTGACAGAGAGACATAAAGTGAGCGGATGTTGGAAAAATGGCACCAATAGACTTGCTTGATAAACCCTCAATTTGTAAAAGACACAATATCTGCAAACCCCATTAAAGTAAAACGCAATAAAACAAGATATGCATATACTCAGCAGCATTCACTGGGCAATTACCACAAGAGGTTTAAGGTCTAAATGAGGGACTAGACACATGATTAAAACTAATTAAAAAGCACATACTCGACACCATATGTATGAGCACTTAAAACAATAATTTGTTAAATGATAGCATGTCCAAACTAAAAGACATCAGAGAAGTTCTAGTCAAAAAGATAAGCACATACAAACAGAAAAAATATATATACCCTGTATAAGAAACAATTCGTGAGTAAAAACTCAACTCCACTTATTTCTCCATCCTCTATTTATCCATCCAATCTATATTTGCTGTATTCCTACTATGTACAAAACACAATGCTGTTAGTGTCTACTCATGGTAGTGACCCACCAGGCAGAAATGGAGAGTTTCCAGGGAGATGGTGAAAAGACTTTGGAATGGTTATTTCCACACCAAGAGGCCTTTGAAAACCAGACTAAACACTTTGAATTTCATCCATTAGGCATTAGGAAGCCATTCCATATTTCTTCTCTCCCTTTTGAGAACAGACCCTGTACCTAAACTTCTTTTCTTAAAAGAAAACTGTTTTGAAACTACAGACTTAAGATGGAGACACTTCTGAAGAAACCATGTTATTTCCTTCTAAAAATTTAATGTTCCACTCTTTAAAGGGCATTTTCAGAGAAGATTTCAGTAAAATGAATGTTGCCAAAAGGAACCTATAATTCCCTAAGGAAGCAATATTAATTAGAGAAATATGTGCCTCTGAATTCATCCAATTTGCATTTCATTTTATGGTTTATTTTTTGCAAACAGTTTACTAAATGATTGCAGTTGCAGATGGTTAAATTATTACCATCAGATGGCTGCCATGGCTGATATTACAGAAAAGGATAGAATCTGGTTCTTCATAAATAGAGGAAAATAAGTCTTCAGCTTAAAAAAAAAAAAAAAAGTGTGTTTTTCCACTACTTTGATGGCAGTAAGCCCAACAAAAAGTAAGAAGGGGTCAATCTTTTGAAAGGTCCAGATTGGCCAAGAATACCTGTCAAATCAAATTTCTTCTTTGTGTCAAGAAAGCATCTACTCCAGCATTTGTGACTTTCCTTAACAGTCCTGGCTATTACATACTTTGGAGTTAGGTAGGTGTTAGAAGAGGATGCTAGATCCCAGGTCTAGCCAACACTGACTATTGTGACCAACTATTCCGGTTTACCCAAGACTGTCCTTGTTTTAGCACTGAAATTTCCCATTCTAAGAATCCCCCAAGTCTTGGGTAGACAGGGATAGTGGATCGTAACTCCTGGCTCACAGTCTTTATGCCAGCACATTTCAAAAATTTATTTATTTATTTATTTATTTATTTTTTGGTGCGAGCACAGATAAAGTGTTTCTAGAAAATGGTATAGGTCACCCATCCTGTATGTATCAATAAAAACTAGGCATCAGTATAATCATTTAAAATCTAAAATATGCCGGGATGTGATTAATGCTTTATTTTTGCAGTTAGAAGCAAGTGAAAGATTTTATATGTGAATTCTATCTACTAACACTATTTAGGTTAAAGCACCATTTAAAAAGATTTCATATATTATTAGAAAAAATCATTTTTAATGATCTCCATTTATAGAAAAGCATTTATAACTGCAAAATAATTGTTGTGATAAGCAACTAAAGTTAGGCTTCATTCCAAATGAATGTCAATGCAATTCACCTAGACACAGACAGACAATAATAAACCAAGCACAGGTTTTCAATATTTATTGAACATTCAAGAGATTCTTATTAGACATTTTCTCTGTTCTAGACTCTGCTGGTCTTGGAAGTGAGAGTGGAAAATGAAAATATAAAAATATATATATTGATATATCTCAATAATCATAAATATGCTAAGATTAAGAGAGATGAAGCATGGGTATTTCTGAGAGGACTGAGGAGAAGGAGCCAACTGGCTGGGTATCGATGGGGTTGTTGTGGGTCATAAGGAAAAAGAGGGAGGTTCCTTGGAGGAAGCATATTTAACTTAACTTCTGCAGCATGTGTAATACTACAAGGTAGTTAGGAAAGATCATCATCAGACCTTGGCAATAAATTCATTGACTAAGGATATGATGTGGAGGGGAAATATTAAGTACCTTCCAAATTTTTGGTCTTGAGCACTTGGGTGTATGGTGTTGCTTGGAGATAACAGATGAGTGCAAGAAGGTAGTGAATTTTGCTTTAAAACTTAAAGGCTTAAAAAAAAAAAAATTTAAAGGCTAATTGAAACCAATGGCAACGTGAGCAGGTTGGTTCAAAGGCTGCCCAGAGTAATGAAAGACAGTAAGCTCTATTTACCTGAATAGTAATGTTCACGCTCTTGAGAACATACAATACGGCTAAAACAAAATGAATGAATAAATGAAAAACTGCTCTTGACAGATTACAGGAAAGATGATACGGCTTTTCCACATGCATAACAAATTTGTGTCTTATATTGCACTGACAGATGAATAGTACTCGGAACGAGGAAAGTAATATATTCTACTCTGTATTCTTAGACCATCACTACTGAAATGGTTGTTGGTTAACTAGCAGCTTTAGCATCTCAGGTCAGCTTACTAGAAATGAAGAGTCTAGGGCCTCACCCTAGTTAGTGAATCAGAATTTACATCCTTACAAGACCTTCCAGTGGTTAGAACACTGAGAGTTAAGGAGTGCTGCTTCAGGCCATCCTTAAAATTCTTCTTTTGCTTCAGAGTATGGCTCTCTTAAGAAAATCACAGCTACCTGGAAAAATTTGAACAGAATACAGTTGGAATAGTAAGGAAACTCGATATATCACAAGGACTAGAAATGTTTAGCCAAGAGATAAACTGATGTACTGGGAATATGGATTTTTTTCCTTCAAACTCCTCAAGGTCTGTCAAGTGAAATCCAGAGTTACAATTAGGACCAATGAATAAAACAAAAACAAAAAAACAAGAAATGCGTTTTAGCTCAATATAAAGCAGAAAAAAGAAAAATGTATCTAAAAATGTAAAGGAGATGATGGTTGGTGGTATCTGTAAGTTCTCTAAAACTAGAGATAAAAAAGGAAGGAAAAAAAATCATTAGTATTTATTTTGTCAGCTAATATGACCCATGTACTCTATTGTGTTTTGTAGATTTCTCTTTTTTTTTTTTTTTTTAAAGATTTTATTTATTTATTTAACAAAGAGAGATCACAAGCAGGCAGAGAGGCAGGTAGAGAGAGAGGGGAAAGCAGGCTCCTTGCTGGGCAGAGAGCTGGATGTGGGACTGGATCCTAGGACCCTGGGATCATGACCTGAGCCGAAGGCAGAGGCTTAAGCCACTGAGCCACCCAGGCACCCTAGATTTCTCATTTAACTGGTTATCTGCTTTAGTAATCATTACAGAAGATAAAAAGCAGACAAAACATAGTACAAATCACAGAAGTTAAAACACTGAAAGCTCTGGCTGGTTTCATTAACCCTATTGGCTCAATTCCATGGCAATTAGAATGGTCAGAGTGAGCTTTTCTCCTTCATTTT
The DNA here is from genome assembly GCF_963455335.1 of Martes martes. Lineage (NCBI taxonomy): Eukaryota > Metazoa > Chordata > Mammalia > Carnivora > Mustelidae > Martes > Martes martes. The sequence continues at coordinate 45,093,229 of NC_137902.1, read as the reverse complement.
ACTGTTTATATCTGGTGCCTTGCCTTGGGCCCTCCATTCCCTCCCCCTCTCCATGCTAACCAACATGTTTTTCACTCAGTTTTTATCTTTATTTCCTACATGTGGATGCACAGGTTTTCTTCCATTTTATTGGGTGGCAATTTTGAAATCTTTAAGTGTTAACGGGATTAGAGCATGGTTTATGTTGGCCATTAGGCCCTGTCTGAGTTGGAAACTAGGCAAGGTGTGAGGATGTCTGCAAGGTCAAGCTTCAGAGCTTTTATTAGCCTCAGGTCTCATTTGGTTTCAACCTGCACACCGATAGTGCCTGTCTTCTCTGTAATATTTCCTTTTGAAAGAAGATGCTTTCCATATTTCAGATCTCAAAAGTGTACTGCATGAAATAACACAGAGAAATGAATCACTGGTTGCTGTTTTATTACCAAGACTCATTACATAAATAATATGGGTTTTATGTAGTAAATATGCACGATGGTGTTTACAGTGAATTGACCAGTAAGCATGTGGAACTTCCATGTTACAAATTTTCATAAATGCCATTAAAGAAGTAATGACCTTGTAAAAATCAAATGAGAAGTAGAATAAGAACTAATTTTTCCCCCCCTTCTTGTAATACATGCTTCTGACTCTGAAACTGGATGTACAAATTTTTACTACAGCCTAATTGGTCTAATATAATTCACGAGTGCTCTCTTGTCACAACTGGAAGAGTGAAAGAACTTCTCAGCTCTAGGGATCCAGTTTTTATTTAAGTTGCATTGTCAATTTTTTTTTTTTCCTCAGTAGCTCCTTAATTACCTAATCACCAATAAGGATCAAAATTCTTTCTTTTGAAGATTAATGAGAAGAGAAGAAAGAAAGCTACCAATATTTAATGTTACCTACTGTGTTCTGGGAACTTTAAGCATATTTTGTTTTATCCTCCAGTGACATTACTTTGAAGCATGATTATGCCATTATTTTATGGTTAAAGAAACTGAGCCACAGTGATGTGAACTGTTAGCTCATTCTGTTTGGCATGTTGCACACATGTTGGATTTTTAATCTTTTCAACAATGTTATAAGGAAGGAATTATTAACTCCATTTTGTAGACAAAAAATGATGATTGATAGAGGTGGTTAAAAAATGTTTATTTTTAGCTATTTGAGTCTTGGTTACCAACATAAAAGAGCTTCTTAGTCTTGACAGTATTAACATTTGGACTGGATAATTCTCTGTTATGGAATCTATCCTATGCATTGTAGGCTATTTAGTAGTATCTCTGGCCTCTATCTGGTACTAGATGCCCATAGGACTCCACCACCTATCAACAATTGTGACAATAAAAATACATTGTTAGATACATCCTAAGGGGCAATATCACCCCAGGTAAGAACACCAATACATAAAGATAGCCATTGGAGGTAAGTGACAGTTCTGGAATCCTAAAGGAGAACCAAAAGGATACAAATTCCTTGATCACTTAAATAATTTAATAATTAATTTAATAATTTATAATTTATTATAATATATTATACATCTATATAACATATAATAATTTAATAATTAAATTAAATAATTACTAATAAATAGTAATTATAGCTAACATCTATTGAGTACATACTTAGGAGGTGAATATTATTATTCTTTATTTCATAGATAGGGAAAATGAGGCACAGTAAGGTTGAATTATTTCCATAATGTTGAAGACCTGTAAGTGGTAAAGTGGTGATTTTGACTCAAGAAGCATGGGGTCAACCCACTATTTATACATTTATATTTATATATTATACTATATATATATATATACACACACACACACACACATATATATATATATTTACACATACACATTATACATTATACATCTGATGTCCTCTTCCTCATATGTCAGACACTTTCATGGATCTAGCCAGCAGTCATTCCTAACTTGTGGTCTCTGTCTGTCGAATAAATAAATAATAAATGAATAAATAAAAGGATTCTTTCTCTCCCTCAACCCTTTCTCCCTATCTCTCCCTGCACCTTCTCTCCCTTTCCTAAAAATAATAATAATAATAAAATAAAATAAATATTTTTAAAAAATTTTTTAAAGATTTTATTTATTTGACAGAGAGATCACAAGTAGAGAGGTAGGCAGAGAAAGAGCAGAGAGCCCAATGTTGAGCAGAGAGCCCAATGCGGGACTCGATCCCAGGACCCTGAGATCATTACCTGAGCTGAAAGCAGAGGCTTAACCCACTGAGCCACCCAGGTACCCCAAAACATAAAAATATTTTTTAAAAATTCAGGAAGGCACCCTCAGATCTACATTTCTGTCCCTGCCTATGAACACACACACACACACACACACTCAATCCATTTCATCATTGTAGAAAACTACAGAGGCAAGAGACAGAGGGGTTTCTGCAAGGAACAACAAGCAGCTCAGTGCTGTCGGAGCACAGAGTATGAGACAGTGGGGAGACAGGAGAGAAGAGATGGGAAGAGCCTCGGGTGCCTCGGTCGGAGCCTGGACTTCACTATATCGCTGATGGGGAGCCAGTGAAAGGTTTTTAAAGGGAAACCATTTTTTTTTTTTTTAAGATTTTATTTATTTATTTGATAGAGAGAGATGACAAGTAGGCAGAGAAGCAGGCAGAGAGAGAGGAGGAAGCAGGCTCCCTGCCGAGCAGAGAGCCCGATGCGGGGCTCGATCCCAGCATCCTGAGACCATGACCTGAGCCGAAGGCAGAGGCTTTAACCCACTGAGCCACCCAGGCGCCCCTAAAGGGAAACCATTTGATCAGAATTGTAGCTCAGTGGATGAAGGATTTTAAGGGGATGGATTAGAAAAAGAAAGTGACAATAGTAATTCAGATGACCAACAATGAAGTCCTAAATAGAACAGTAGCAAAAGGCATAGAAAAGAAAGACTGATTGAGGAAATAACATCAGTAGGATACATGCTTTGAAATACGAGGAGCCTAAGTGGAGAGAGACGGAAAGGGGACAGTCCAAAATGGTCTCAAGTTCTTGAAATCACAAATTATAGTGAGAAGAAAAAATACAAGGAGGTTGATTTTCCAAGACAGTTTACTATTCTCTTAGGCCCATCAATCAGGCAGCAAGGAGCCCCAATGCACAGAAATAAGAGCCAAAGCTTTTAACAGCTGGGCATGTCTGGCCACTATTGTAAATGCTTTGCACAGAGTAACTCATTTAATCCCTGAAACAACTCTGCAACAGAGGTCCTATAATAACCTACATTTTATGGATGAGAAAACCAAAACATAGAGTTTAGGTAACCCACCAAAAATCACATAGCAGAGAGGTGAGTCAAGCACAAGCAGTGTGGTTTTCAGAGTCTGGGTTCCAGAGTCTATGCTCTTACTGACTACACTCTTGTGCTCAGAGTTCCAGCTGGTTAGGCCTTTCAGAATAAGCATTAACCCTATCACTCCACACACACCCCAAGCGAACCTCTAGCATCTTTTTCCACCTGCCCTTGTTGCTTATTTCTACCTTGGAGTGGGCCGCAACCTGTGTGAAGGCTACGGCAGGACAGAATAGAAGGGAAGAGTTTCTGGGCTATGGTCCAAACATGTGGTCCTCGCTCTATTGATGAAGCCTTGACTACAGTCCTCAGAACAACCCTGAATCCTGAAACCACATCTGCAATACATGTTTTTGTGGATGCTCCCAAGGCAGTGAGTTGGTGTCCACTTGAGATCTGATACTTTCTCCACGTGCCAGGAGAGAGGCTTAGAGTCTCCTCTTTTTTCTTAGAAGAATGAATAGTATAAGTCAGGACACATGCCTCTGCCTGATCAAATCTATTCTCATGTATTAGCTCAGGTAGAGGAGAAGTACAAGCTATAGAAGATAATTATCAATAGTCTTCTAATGTGAGAAGACTGCCTACATTTCTCCAACCTACTCTTTGGGGCTAGAAGATGGCGTTAGGCAGCACAGACAGAGGAACATGACCAGAGCAAGGCCCTCTGGTGATAGTGTCTTCATTTGCTCAGGAGAGGAGCAGGAAGTTACATTAATGGAATTGACTAAACACTTGGCTGCCACCACTTAAAAGAAAGAATAGAAGAGGAGGTAAGGGCTTGTGGGCATGAGATGAGAGGTCAGTTTTGGATGTTTGGGGTATGAGCACATCTGGGACAGCTGGATGGAAATTATATAGCTGGCACACGTGTCAGAATTGAGGCAAAGGATCTGTGGTGAACAGTGCCTTAGGAATTGTCTATTTCTTATTATGCTAATTTCTGTATATTTTCTATTTTTCTGTGATGATGGTCAATTTTTTAAATTTCCTGTGTACAAAGAAGTCAATGACTTCCATATACATATTTTAGCATCTCAATGATAGTTTAACCATGTTCTTCAACAAAGACATTCACAAAGTAAGGAAAAGCACATGGATAGAGGAGATAGGCAGGGGTATGGAGAGAACCCTGATGAAAACCAATGCGAGAAGTTTGCAGAATGGAAGAGGAATTAACTCAGTAGGCTACAGAAGAGTTGCTAGAGAGTCTTCCTAGATAAAAAGGTATAGAGCATCAAGGAAAAAAGACTGATTGGGGTGCCTGGGTGGCTCATGGGTTAAGCCTCTGCCTTTGGCTCAGTTCATGATCTCAGGGTCCTGGGATCGAGTCCCACATTGGGCTCTCTGCTCGGCGGAGAGCATGCTCCCCCACCCCCGCCTGCCTCTCTGCCTACTTATGATCTCTGTCTGTCAAATAAATAAATAAAACCTTAAAAAAAAATAAAACACTGATCATGAATGTGTATTGAAGCATGTAGAAAGTTTAGGGCCAAAAGAAAGAAAGAAAGAAAGAAAGAAAGAAAGAAAGAAAGAAAGAAAGAAAGATCAGTCAGTCCCATTGAATGTGGAAATATTAGGATGATAGGTTTCCTTAATCACAGGATTTGACTGCTGATTGCTGTGGGCTGGGGAATGAAGGAGCAATGAAGAAATGACACAATGTTTGATTAACTTAGGGGGAACAGTTTGACATTATTAAAATAATTTAACATTATTCTGCAGTTTCCAGTGCAACGAAATAAAACAGAAACTTCAAAAACCTGACTGATGTGGAAATGTTGGGGTTTGGAGCTGACAGCCAAGAAAGAATTCTTTAGATGTCTTTGGTGCAAAAACATGGTTTTCTTAAAGCACAGGACCTGTGGGTAGAAAGAGCTGCACTGGGGTCATGAGGAGTGGCCCATTATATACTTTCAAGTTGGAGGGGGATAGTTAGGAATAGCATAAGTCTCTAAGGAATTTTGGAAGCAAGGTTTCCTGGACCTTGAGGGGACTAGCTTTTTTTGGGAAAAGGTTATTTATCACTGTCTTATAAAACTTGAGGCATGAAACCCTTCAAATATATATCAGTGGGTCATTTCTTGGGAGATTATTGCCAACATGTATCTTGGGGGGTAGAGATAAAGGAAGTTTCCAAAGGTATCTTCATATATTAAAGACTTACAGGATCTGGGAGGTTGGGCTAAGATTGCCTTTTGCCCTTAGCAAAGTATTAACATTGAGACAGCTGAGTTCCTGGAGTAATGTTACTCTGCCTGTTTCAAGGACTTACCAATGGGCTGTAGGTAGTAAGGAAATTTAACAATTTTTCTTCTGTCTTTGTTTCCCACATCAATGAGACCCTTCAGATATATATTGGTGAGCCATATGATGCTTGGAGGATGACTGCCAACATGTATTTTGTGGGGTAGAGACAAAGAAAGTTTCCAAAGGAATTTCCACATGTTTAAAGTAGACTCACAGGATCCTGGGAGCTTGGGACAATGTTAAGCAAGATTGCCTTTTGCTCTTGATGAAGTGTCAACATTGAGGAAACTGAGCTCCCAGAGGGTCATTCTGTCTATTTTAAGGACTTGTCAATGGCTATAAGTAGAAAGGAAATTTTTTTTTAAAGATTTTATTTATTGATTGATAGGCAGAGATCACAAGTAGGCAGAGGCAGGCAGAGAGAGGGAGGGGGAAGCAGGTTCCCCACCGAGCAGAGAGCCTGATGCGGGGCTCGATCCCAGGACCCTGAGATCATGACCCGAGCCAAAGGCAGAGGCTTAACCCACTGAGCCACCCAGGTGCCCCAATAGAAAGGAAATTTAATTTTTTTCTTGCCTTTGTTTCCCACATCACTGGGTTAGCTAGAAGAAAATGTAATAGCCTCTATCAACAGAAAAAAAAATATTCCCAGGATATCTGAGAAAATTAAGGAAATACTACTGAAAGTATCACAGTTGAGTAAGATGGCTGAATATATATTGTCATGTTAATGTCAAGTCAAAACTATGTTAATGGTTTTCCTATTCAGAATGATCTGTTGTGTGAATATACTGGAAAATTAGCCAAATCAGAATAGCACCACAAATATAAATTATCAAGATTTACCATAATAAGAAACTGATCAATGAAAATATTTTAAAAATATATGAGACTTCTGTTTTCAAGATGGTATAGCCATACTTTCCCATATTCCTCATGATAAACACAATAAAACCTTAGACATTCTTTAAAACAAACATAAGAAGACCCCGAAAGGTCAAGAGAAGGCAGACTGGCTAGAAACCTCAGGATGTGAAAAGTGACATCCTGGTGAATTTCCTGTATTTTCTTTTGGCCTCAGATGGCCCAGACTTGGAGCTGAAAAAGACAAGCCAGAAATGCCAACATGGCACCACCACCACCACCACCACCTCAGGGAAAGCCTGTTTTCTCTAGCAAAAGAACAAGGAAGGGGCAGCCTAGCCCTTTTTAGACTACAACTAATCTTCCCTAATCAAATCCTATAAAACTGGTTCCCCTACCCCCACCCCCACAAGCAAAGGACATGGGGGAGCTTTGATTTCTGCCACTGTGAAGCTCTAATGAGGCACCCTAACAGCAGCAGTGTGGGCTCAAAGGAGACCAAACAGACATCTGGGACTTTCATCTCCTTCGGCTGGCAATAACCACTCCCTCATACAGTGGCAAAAGAATTAGAAGCATAAATAGTGAACTTTTTCTAAATCTGGTGCAGGGAAGGACTTTGTATTTATTTTTATCTATTTAATTTTGAATAGATAATGAATTAACATTATTCTTGATTTTCAGTGCATATAAGGACATACATCGATAAGTTTCTTTTCCTCTTTACTCCAATCCAATTCTCCCCGCATGAACACCGGGGTTAACGGTTCTCTGTATAACCTTCACTGTGTATTACATGGAAACAAAAGTAAAAATGTGCACTTGTATTTCCCATTTTTGCATAAACAGAAGCATACATTCACGTTGTTTTGACCACCCCCACCAACTAATTTGTCTCAGGAATGTAAATAGTGCTAACCTCCATGTCAACTCCTATTCTAAGTCCTCTTCAAGTATTTATTCATACATTCCTCACAACAACCCTATGAGGGGAACAAGATCACCGTCTTCATTTTTCAAATTAGAAAAATGATATGCAGAGGGGTTAAGTTTCCATATCCAGATTTAAAGCCCAAATTTTAAAAAATTGTTGCTTTAATATCTTGAGAGCATGCCATATTAGCATGGCATTTGTATCCTCCTCTATGGATACAAAGTACTATCTTCTATGGATGTACCATATTTTTTGAACTGACTGTTGATGTTATTTCTATCTTTTGTTATTTCAAAAAAATGTGGCACTGCATATCCTTGTAGATACTGTGGGGGAGGGGAGGCCACTAAGTTGTGGGCGCCCTCATCAGGTGGAGGCTGGCTGGATTAGAGGTGACAGACTTCACCCAAGGTAGAGCAAAGGAGATAGAAGTGTATTGAATAGACCACAAGGGAGCAGTAGGCAGGACAGCAAAAGAGAGACTGTGGGGAGGCAGCGGGGGGGGGCTGTGGTTAAGGGAGGAAATGAGGAAGTATGGGAATGCACGGAAATTTCCTTTTTTGGTACCTGTGTCAGGGTGTAATTAACCCATTGGTCAGCTAGGGTTAGTGGATATTTTGAGGTTGATTGCCTAATGAGCCTATTTGTATTCAGCCAGAGGGATGGGGTCACTGTGGATCCTTCTACCTTCCTCAGGTTCCCATTGTTCAAGTTGGTTGCCTAAAAGCAGACTCTACAGATACTTCCCTTAGTATTAGCCTGAAATGCAAAATGAATTTACTAGAGTAGAATTGCCAGGTAGAAGCATGAACATTTGTAATTCAGACAGATATTTGCCAAATTGCTCTCCATTTTGCATTGCATTTTGCATTGATATATGTTCCACCAGCAAAGGAAAACAAATGGTCAGAAGGATATAAAACCTAATTAGTATTATGCTTTCTCCTCCCCTAATTGGATAACTGATAATTTTTAAAAGTTGCTTATTGTATTTCATTTTTCATCAAGATAAGAGGATATATGAGGGACCAATTTTTGTCTATCTGTATTTTCCCTTTCCAATCTATCACACCCTATTCCCAACTCATTTCCTAAATTTATACACTTTAAAGCAGATTTTTATTGTTTATATATTTATTTTTTAAGGTTCACTTATTTGAGAGAGAGAGAGAGAAGAGAGAGCATACATACTCCTGGGTGGGGGAGGAGAAACAGAGGGAGTGGGAGAGAGAATCTCAAGCAGACTCCCCTTTGCACACAGAGCCAGAGAAGGGTCTTGATCTCATGATCCTGAGATCATGACCTTAGCCGAAATCAAGAGTAGGATGCTTAACCAACTGAGCCACCCAGGTGACCCTACTAATTCTTGCTCTTTTCTTCAGGGTAGAAGAGGAAAAACACTTTGAAGTCAAGTACACTCCTACCAATGCAAAACCTATGGTCATTGAAGAGATTGATTTTATCATGAAGACAGTCCTTTTGAGAGAAACAGGGAGCAAGTGGCTCTTTTCTGCAGTAAGATGAGGTGAGGGCGGCTGAGGGTGTCACACTGCAGGGGAAGGCTCACAAACTCTTTGGTGGTGGCTCTTTGGTAAGATGGCAAGATTTCAGAGACAATGGATATATAATGGCCAGAGAGAGGGGGTTCCAAGGACCCAGAGGTCCAAGCATCCCCAAAGGTGCCTGTGACACAAATATAGTTCAAAAGGGGTGCCGGCAACAGTGGTGAAGTGGCAGACAGTGGAACGAAGTTCACCTCAAGAATTTCCAATGAGGATGAGTAACCACAAAAAAAGAGGGAATTCTCCACAGTGTGGATGCTGTATGAGACCCCAGGGTATATTTTGGTCTTGGGAGGATTTCCAGTCCCAATAGTGATTAAAAAGTTAATTTGCATTTGTTTAGTGGAACGCAGAGGGAGCTCAGAGTTGTGATTAAAGTATTTTGTAAAGCCGTTTCATACATAAAAGGCAGAAAACTCAATAGAAGCAGGTGTTACTGCTCTTCTTCCTTTTCCCTGCAAGTGGCCATTGGAGTTTCCTGCCAAGGTTGTGTCTAAAGCTAACCACTGGACCTAGTATCAATTAACAAAGAGATTGGTGAAAAAGACACTAAAGGGAAGAGTTCTATTTGGAAACTATCTTTGGAGGTCGATAATTTTAATGAATAAGCCTTTAAGAATCCTACTTCCTGATTCTAAAATTGCTCCTTTTTATCAGTGCCAGCCTGTTGTGTTTGCACTCAGCATATAAGCTTTGTCCTATGGGGACAGGGACAGAGTTAAGATCCTTCTTTGCTTTAGGATATTGTTCTTTTATTACCCGGAGAGAGTATTCGCCGAGCTAGTAAAGATTTTCTTGAAGATGTGGGGGGAAATACTGAATGTGTAGATACTGAACCATTTCTCTAGCCCTCTCAACAGTTAATGTGATTATCAAACCCCAGGACAGGTTCCTGGGAAATCCATATGAATTTTGTTTTCATCAACCAATAGATATTTGAGGAAGATGATTCATCTCCTCTTACTTTAGTGCCTTAGGTCTGTCTTTTAAAAGACATACCATCCAGCGAAATTGGAATGACTTTTGTCCTATTCAATCTTGATGGAATTTTACCAGGAACTGCTTCGAGATATCTGCTGAAAATACAACAATGCATTCCTTGGAAAACGCTGTAAGTGGATTATTTATTTTTAGTTGGAAAACGAAGCGTCATGTGTCCAAAGCACTTTAAAAGGCAGAATTTCATTTACCTGGAGGATATTAATTGAGAAAATATGTATTTTTGTGAAATGCACATACAAAATGCTGATCCGTGATGAAATAAGTACTTTCAAGAAACAGCCACGGTAGCTGCAATTTGAAAATCTTCATGAAACAACAGAAAGAAAACGAACCCAGTTCTGACACTGATTTCTGCTCCTTTTTTTGCACTAACTTTTTCCTTGTATCTGCTTGTCACAGTCCCACACATGATAGATCAGAGTGAGCACACACAGGAAGCACACTGTTAATATCCTACCTAGAGCCTGTTGAGCAGGCTGGTGAACCGTCTGACAGCTGCTATCAATATTTGATGCTAAGGACTCCCCACTGTCCCTTTTCTCTGGGGCACTTCCCTCAGCCTCTGGGCCCTTCTGTACCCAGGAGGCATTCCACAGCCAAGGGCTGACCATTCTGGGAATAAAAGAACACCAAACCCTTTGCTTCGGGTGGAGACAGAGATCCAGATTCCCTGTCCATCAGGACGTTCTGGATTACCTGAGACCATATCCTCGCTCAAATCTTTCCCCTTCATTGAACCACCACTTTTCTCACTGCCTTATAGATTTTCCCTCAAAGGCACCCTTTAATAAATGATGAGCAACCAATCCCTTTCTCAGGTTCTATGTCTAAGCAACCAGAGTTGTCATGTTGTATGTTCAAGATGAGTGGGTATTTCAGAGAACAAACTGGTAATTGCCAGAGGGGAGGGGCGGTGGGGAGGATGGGCAAAATAGGTGAAGGGGATAAAGAGGTGTAAACTTCCAGTTATAAAATAGATAAGTCACAAGAATGAAAAGTACAGCATAGGAAATATATGCTGTATATTTCAATAATGTTGTAATAACTTTATACGGTGACAGTTGGTAATGACACTCACCATGGTGAGCATTTCATAATGTGTATAATTGTCAAATCACTGTAGTGCACCTAAACCTAATATAATATTGTATGTCAACTATACTTCAATTAAAAAAAATGCTTCAAAAGTTGTTCGGATTAAATGAAGACTTTAGCTCACTGTGTATTTACAATAAATGTCACCATTATTAAAAAAAAAAAAAAGGTTAGTGGGTATTTCAAAAAGAACAAGGTGGGAAAAGACATTTTGCATAGAGGAACAGCATATGCATACCCCCCCCCCACCCCCACAAAAAGAAAAAGCTTAAAGCTGCCATGCTCAGGAAGGTGCTCTTTGGAACTTCTTGTGTCAAATGAAAGAAGACAGGAAATGGAGCCCAGATGAAAGATAAGTCTGTAAAGATGGACTCTAGCCAGCTTATGAGGGAGGGACCCTCTATCCATGATCCTCCCTAGAAGACCACAGAGCCCCATGCTGGGGTCTGAAGTTGGGGTGACTCCAAATACCCACCCTGTAAAAGGGCTAAGTCTTCTCTTCTTTGCGATTCCCTGTGTTTCCCTCTTTCGTGTGTGGGTTTCCGTGAATAACAGCAACAGTCACAGGTGCTACAGCCTGACATTTTGATATCCTAAGGCAAAACGAGTCTTTCCTTTTACTTGTGATGGGCACAACTCAGAACCTACCCATCACTCTCCTTCACCGTTTGCTCAGATTATTTTGACACCTGTGTCTGATGTAACATGCGTGTCCGCAAGACAAATCCAGAATGCCGGATATAAATTGGGGAGTCACTGTCTAGGATGTAAGTAATAAATTCTGCAAAGTATCAACGACAACTTCTGATTGTCACTGAATAATCCCCCCAAATGCCCGAGCTTTCATATTACCCCCCTCAGTGAAATTTCATATGCTGCTTACAACCATTTCTCAAACTCTTCCTCTAGGGAGCTCTCTTTGGAGCCTGAGTGAGGAATGATTAAGAGCAGCAGACCTGGGACCCTCTCCTCAGGCTTGAGCTATCGCCACCTGTCCAGTGTGAGAAGTGGCTGGGAGCTTCTGTGATAGAAGAGATGAGCTTTGGAATCATAGATGAGACCAAACTATAACGATTATATTTCAAATGTCTGCAGAGATTGGGAATTGGGGTAATAAATATGAGCCTGTGTGTCAACTTAGTCAACCTGAAGTCTTTACAATCCTCCAAACAGGCAGCTCTATTCCAAAGAGATATTTAAGTGAATAGAACCAGATTTGCCTCCAATTTACTTAAGTCGATCATCCTTCAGAGTACGGGTGGGTGGAGGGGGATGCAGAGGTCACAGCTCACCAGTGTATCTCTAGACTCTGTCTTTACAGTCGTGCAATTTCACAGGGCATTTTTCAATTATGATAGGAATACGTGATGCTAGCAGGAAAAATGCAAAGCACAGAACCTCCCAGAGGAAAGACAACCCATAATAAATGCTAACACCAACAAGGGCGACTATGTTGACAAAATAGGACATTTTGATGTAGCTGGTCTGATGCAGACGTTTTTGCAGGCTTTGTTATTGCTGGAGATATTGTAAAGAAACACTCTTGAAGCAAGTGTTTTGCTCTAGTTTTATAAAAAATAGCTACTTTAAAATGTAAAAGTCACGTGTACCATAGGTACTGCCGTATAGGGGTGGGATCTGGGTCACTGCTGTAAACTCCATTTCCTCACATATACTCATTCCAGGAGATTACATGAGGGCTGGAAAAGTAACGGGACTAGTTATAAACAGAACCGCTTTGTATATTACTTCAAAATACAATGCATCTTAGGGGCAATGTGATACTAAGTGTCCACGTTCTTAATGCTATCAATTTTAAATGTGGATTCTGAGGAGAAGCTTTTTTTTTTCCCCTCTGATAGAAAAGAGGTCTTGGAATTAAACTGGCACTTTCTGTATATGTGTCTGAGTGTGTTTACACACACATACTTATATATATATATATATATATTTGCACACACAACCATTTCTACTTGGCTAAACTGTTCATAATAGCAAAATGTTACACAGCCTAAATGGCAATCAAGTGGGGATCAATTTAACAAATTTATTGTTTCATAGAAAGAAAGCCTGTGTAATGAATAAAATATTTATACACATGCATGTATGTGTGTGTATGGATGAAAAGTTACAAGAGGTTAAGCATATATGCTACGATTATAGTTTCTCATTTAACTTTTTCATTTAAAACTTATATGAAATTTTGTGATGCGTAGTATGATAGCTAATATTTAAAAGCAAAGAAACAGACTTTATGAAAACATCTAAGCCAAACAGAAAAAGCTTTCACTAAGAAATGTGAAACAAATTTTGAATAAGACAGAAAAGTAATGTTCCTCAATTTAACTTTGTGAAAAATAAATTCTCTACCAATTGGTCTTGAAATGATTTGCCATCTGATCTTTCTAAAAAAAAAAAAAAATCACAAAGTGTATTTTGGAATTTAACGAAATGAGTCTAAATTTCATTTAAAACCTTAAAATAGGATAAACACTGAAACTTTGTTCTTTGAAAACAGTGACTTAGGCCTTTTTCCAAAATGTGTATAGAATATTCATAAGTTTGTGAATAATAAGATGTAAATAAAGCCTCCATGGATTTCAAAGTAGAAATAATAAGTATTTTTTGATCATACTGAACTGCAACCAGAATATAATAACAAAACAAAGTATCAAAAGGTCCTTAAAACCTGGAGCTTATGAAAACTTTTCTGAAATAATTTAAGAAAAAAATGTAAAGCCAAATTGTAGAATGCCTAAAAACACCAATCGTGAAAGCCATTCATATCAGAAAATACGAGGTAAAGGCATAAAGGTTTTTTCTTTTTTTTTTTTAAGGCATAAAGTTTTAATTGAAGATAGGAAAAATGAAAACAATGAACAACCAAGGGAAAGCAGAAGGATGGAGTCAATAAAGATAAAAGCAAAGTACAATCAATTAGAAGAAAAAAAATGTCAGAATAAATAAATCGAACACTGAAGCTTTGAGCAAACCTGATCGGTTAGTAGAAAATACAAAAAGAAATGATGAGGAGTAAATCATCATATTTGGAGGAAATTAAAACATTGACAAGAAACTATATTGTTCAACTCTACAAAAGCAATTGAAATTCCAAGAAAAAGTAGAACAACTTTTTAGGAATTTTCACTAGATTAACTGACGCCAGCATAAACAGAATACCTATAAACCACTCACTAAGAAAAGATAAAGTTGTGAAAATATTATCATCCCTTTATCTAAAATTAGCAAATCCAGATGTTTCTCAGCAAAATTTTACCAAAACTTTTATAGATCAGAAAATCACAAAGCTATTAAATTTTTTTCATTAATATAAAGAAGAAATCAAGTAAGTCTCTTTTATGAAGCTAGTCTTACAATGACATCAAAAGCCAGCAAAGAATATATAAATAGACCAAACCAAACATTATTTAGATTATTAATGAAAATGCTAAGTAAATATTATCAAACACAACTTAGCCACATATTAAAACAATAATACTACGGCATCACCAAGTGAAACTTATTCCATTATAGCAATAATGTTTTAGTATTTAGAAACCTATTAATTTTGCCATAATGATGGATAATGAGAAAAAGGCATAGATCATTTCATAGATGTTGAAAGGCCTTTGATAAAATTTAGCATCATTTTTTGATTACAAAAATAAGGATACATGGATGTTCTTTAAACATGATAAAATACAGCCATCTTAAACTCCATTTTTTTTCTTTTTATCATGGAACTACTGGAATCATTCTCATTAGAATTCTAAGACAAGGATGGCCACTATTACCATAATTATGATAGCATTTTGAAAGCAGTAGCCATTATAGATAGACAAGTGAAAGAAATTAGATAGATGAAAATGAGAAAGAAAATCATACTTTTACCAATTTGCCACTGATGTGAATGTACTGTTGAAAAACCCGTGATTCAACTGGTAAAAGCAGTTACAGTGAAGAAATTCAGATTGATTTCCAAGTATAAAATCCATAGTTAGAAATAAAAAATTTTGTTTTTTACAAACAAAACCAAAAGCATATAATGAAAAATATGCCATCAGATTTAAATTTAAGTAATTCATAATAAATTTATAATAAACATATTATTATAATTATATATGGTAATATAATTATACTTGTTATGATTATATTATGATATATTATATATAATAAATTTATAATAAATAATATAATAAATTAAATAATTTAAGCCGTGATAAAAATACCAGTTAATAAACTTAGCAAAAATATACTCTCTGGATATGGAGAATAAAATGTTCTTGAAAGACTCAAAAAAAGACTTGAACAGATAGAAAGTAATTATCGTGATCTGGAATAAGAAGACTCATATTTGTACAATTGTTAATTCTTCCTAACTTAATGTGATCTCAAGAATAATAACTGATATTTAACTTAAAAATACAAACTAAATTTTATATAAAAAATAAATAAGATATGAAAAAGTTAAGTGACAAGAGGTGACCTGATTACTGTATTAAAATGCATTATAAACTAGACAAAATACAGGAGTGTAACACAAAGTAACAGAAAGTAATGGAAGAAATAAAATCAAATACATACAAAATATTACTATTAGAGAAGTATAGAATTTTTTTAAAAATTTAAAAATCATGAGTTAAATAGTAAATGTGTTTTTTTTTCCTCAAATAAACCTTTGGAGGAGAAAATATTTATATATAACTAACATACTACAAAAAACTCGAATGGAAAAGATGTAAAGATAAGGAAATCTGTAAGTATACTTAAAGTAAAAATATACTGTACAGGAAAAAATGTTTTTATAATAAAGGAGTGGGAAAGTCCTGTCCATTTATGACAACAAAACCCAGAAATCATAAAATTTGGTCAATTTTCTTACATTAAAAATAAATTATGAATGCAAAAACATAAAAAAATAAAAACATAAATGACCAACTATGTTTCACAAATCATATTTCAAAGAATTAATTGCTTTAGTAAGAAAATAATTTCTATCAATCAATAAGAAAAATGACAACTAAATGGAAAAATGGACAAAAGTTTAGCAAGTTTCAATGAGCAAAATTTAGGTGGCTTACTCTCACTAATAATACAAGAAAAGCAAAGACTGACTCAAAAAACCATGGGGCCATATTAAAAGGCCACAGAGACTAGAGAAAGAAACTCTGAAATGTGAAAAGAAATAGTGAGAAGAATGAATTCCTAGCCACAGAATAATATAATATTCCATGAGTCCAGACTGATATGAATAAGGGTATTAATCAATCAATAATCACTGACTAAAGAGGAGGGGAAAGAAAACTCTTCCATAGAGTAGAATTCCAGTACCCAATGTAGAATGAATGGTGGCAACCACCCTTTATCTTTAGCACATTTTAAAATTAGTGAGTAAATGCATGAATTTAAAATATGTAGATAGTCTCAAAGCATCCTACAGAAAATACTCAGTAATTGGGAAGGGGGAATTCCAATATAGAGGAAAACCTACCAGGTGCCATCTGAAGGAAGTGAGCAAATTTGACATAAGTAGTGGAACAAAGCTCACATCATGTGCCTTGTGGTACAACGAAAGACACAATGCTACTTCTGCTGTATTCTTACCATAGAATTTAGTGGTAAAGAGACAGGCAAGCCAAAATTAGAGATATTATACAAAAAATCTGGCTAGTCCTCTTTAAAAAATGTTAAGGTACTAAAGGGGGGAAAGATAGAAATTTCCAGATTCAAGGAGACTAAGATATCATAGCAACTATGCACAAAGTATGGATCCCAAATTTAAACTAGATCTTTATAAAGATATCAGTAGAATATTTAGTGAAATTTTGAAAAGGTTTATAGGTTATAGTTTTGCATCCACATCAATTTCCTGATGTTCATAATTGTACTGTGTTTATCTAAGATGTTAATATCAGAGGGATATTGGTGATGTGTATATCAGATATTTAGTAAATTTTTGCAACAAATGTGTATCTATCTTTTTTAAGTGAAAAGTTAAATTTTAGTAATTAAAAATACTGATTTTTTTTTTATTATAATACCAGTAAAAGCCCAATAACACAGTGTGGGTCAGTGTATGGGAAAACAGAAACCTTGATATATTATTAGTGGGGGTAAAAATTGGTACAATGTCTATGTGGTGAATCAAAATTCAAAGCTACTTGCTTTTATTGGCAAAAATATAAAATTTTTTTTTAACTAACAAAAAGAAGATTTTGTTTCAGAACTCATGCTAGCTTAAGCATATGGACTTAATAAGTACATCAATGGTTACAGGTAAGATACAGGCTCAAAATTTCATTAAAGCTCCGTAATTTTCCTGTAGAACCATGTCTCCATATTTTCCGTACAAACAAATTTCATGAAATTACTATCTTGTGAATAATTATTTAAAGTGGAGAGAATTCGCCGACTATGGCCTATAATAAAGTATGGCTTGATGTAATAAAATGCATTTAACTATTTTAGCTAAGTTAAAAAGCTTTATTATCCTTAATTTTTGATTCTAGAACTGGAAAATGAAGCAGGGATTTCAATTTGCATAAAAAGCTATATGAGTATGTGCATATACTCACGGGGCTTTAATCTCATAAATTCCGCACTCTCTGCCAAGACCAACACTATCACTGAAAATTAATTTGATATCAAAAGCTCTAATTGTGTTACAATTAAAACCCATCATTACCTCCCTTTTTAGGAAGGGAAAGTATCCAAGCCCTTCTTGCCAAATCTGAGTTCTACAAGACATTGTATTAGACTGACTGCTAGAAACATTTAATAAATTCTGAAAATAAGGGTTGTAGCCCGAAGCAACATACTATGTCCCTTTAGTTGTATTTTTAATATCCTCTCTTCGCTGTAGGACTATAAAGCCACCAAACATGCTCTTAAACTTTCAAGGTAAGAGGAAAGAAAATGGCATTAATGAGACCTTATCTCTTACATGTCATGTACATTGTTGCATGTATAACACATATTACTGTACTTAATACTCAAAATAGTCATAAGATATAGGGACCCTTGTTTTTTTTTTTAAGATTTTATTTATTTATTTAAGAGAGACAGAGAGAGCATGAGCAGCGGGGAGAGGGAGAATCAGGCTCCCCACTGAGCAGAGCTGGATTCCAGGACCCTGGGATCATGACCTGAGCTGAAGGCAGACGCTTACCCAACTGATCCATCCAGGCACCCCCGATATAGGGACTCTTAAACACATTTACAAATAAGGTAACTGTCAAACAAATAAATATCATCCAGGCTAGGTTAAAAGCACACCCCAAGTCTCCTATGATAATTTCTATTTCTCTAGTTCTATATGCTGTGCCCTCTTTTTTCCAATCTTTCTTCCTTATGACTTTTCAAACTCAGTGATTTGATGCAAATAGGATTTATGCTTTGGCATAATAGTTACTCTCCAACTGTAATATGTGTATGAAACATGTTGAGACCCAGTTGTTAAAATGCAGATTCTGTTTTGGTAGGGCTGAGTTTAGAAATTCTGCATTTTGGGGTCGCCTGGGTGGCTCAGTGGGTTGAGCCTCTCCCTTTGGCTCAGGTCATGATCTCAGGGTCCTGGGATCGAGCCCCACATCAGGCTCTCTGCTCAGCGGGACTGCTCCCCCCCCACCCCGCCCCGCCTGCCTCTCTGCCTACTTGTGATCTCTGTCTGTCGAATAAATAAATAAAATCTTAAAAAAAAAAAAAAGGAATTCTGCATTTCTATCAAGGTCTCTGGAAATACTCATGCTGCTATTCCATGGGCCACACTTTGAGTAGTAAAGTCCTAGTGTCTTTTCACCTTTTGGTGGAACATTCCAGTTGCAAGCAAAGCTTTATTAGTCATCAATCATGTAAATTGCTTTTCCAAAGTTTCATACTAAGGTTTCATTGGGTTGGCCAGTCTAACCTGATTATAACGTTGGCTAATTTTATGAGTGATAAAGAAGACCAATATCCAGATATGTTTGTCTTCCTCTATTACACAATGCATATTTGTTATTAACAATCAAAAAATAACAAACAAAATTGAACAATAAATTATAAAATATTTACCTGAAAACTACATTCAGAAGAAGAAAGTACTCAGAAAAAGATTCTGATACATGTATATATAGATAGATAGATAGATAGATAGATATAGATATAGATATCTAGATATTAGATATCTATATATATATCAGGTATATATATGTAGATATATATATATTCTGATATAGATACAGATATAGATATAGCTATAGATATAGATATATAAATCTTTCCAGAATTATATGAACATACCACTTCATATCTTTGTGGAAATTAGTTTTGCATTAATAAATATACATCTGCCCCATCAATTAACAGTTAGAGGAACTGGCTATCTTCAGTGTAAACCCACAATCTGTAAGTCACTTTCTCTCTTTGGGCCTCAGTATTCTCACATACAAATTGAGTGAAACTAGGTGATCCAGTAGATCCTTTTCCAGACCACCGGTGGAAATTACCATTCTTTATTTACATCTTTATCTCAGTGTTTTAAGTTGCTGTACACTAATGACTCTATCCCATTTCTCATGAGGTTTCACAAGAATAAGGTCAAGAAAATAGCAGTTATGCAGTCTTTGCAATCTCAAAAGGTTTGGCCTGAAAGAAATCTGCATACAGCAGCAGTGCATTTACACTTCTGCAGCATGGATGAGTGCACAATATTTGCCTGTGTCTCTACGTGCTGCTGCTTCCTCAGTGGAAGGTAGCCGTGCCTTCCATTGAAGAAAACTTATTTCTTGGTTTACGTGGGTTTGCAGAGGAATATATAAAATGTACAAACCACTACAATGAGTTTTCACTT
Organism: Martes martes; assembly: GCF_963455335.1. Classification (NCBI taxonomy): domain Eukaryota; kingdom Metazoa; phylum Chordata; class Mammalia; order Carnivora; family Mustelidae; genus Martes; species Martes martes. The sequence continues at coordinate 45,073,396 of NC_137902.1, read as the reverse complement.
CTGCAAAACACCTCTAGGTATTCAGGTACTCATTCTGAGTTATTTAAATGGCATTTTGCACATTATATAGAGCACATAAATATCGAGCCTTCCCATCAGAAGTAATTCTTGTTCAGAACTGTTAAACCCCGCTTAATGAAAAATGGACAGGTTCTCATGTGTACTTGCATGAGACTAATACAATCAATACTAGACAGGAAATTAACTTAGTTGGGGATGGGTGAAGGGGAACAAGTAGTGGAGCCCACCTCCCTCTCCCTCTGTGTATTTTGTATGACTCCCATATTTAAGACTCTACATTGAAAGGACTTTTTGTTTTCTGCCATCTCATTTGAGAAGACAGACTTTTTGCCCATTTTTATTGTTTGTTTTAGAGCCTTTCTCCATCATGGACATGACTAATACTCAGAAATTTTTCCTACCAGTTGAACACCAACTGCCCCAGCCAGCCCCACCTGGAACTACCTGTCGGTGGGGCAGATTTATTGTAAGATATTCAGAGGTTCCTCCACAAATACACCAATTGGTTTTTAAACTTAGAGATTTGGAAGGAGATTTCCTTTTGTTCTTTCCTTCTTTTTGTCCTTCCTTTCTTTGATTTACTTGTTAAATTTAGTATTGAAACTTCTAAAATTTCTGCCAAATCTTATAATTTTATAAGACTAGGAATCTCTTTATTGCCAATCTAAGAGGCATAAGAGGCAGAATACATATTTTATGACATGGTCACTGTGTTCATGATATAAAGCATCTTGTTTTCCCTTTGATACTCTTCTACAAGGATCCAGTAGGACACACACAAGCCACGATACCCATCTTACCGTTCTTCTCACATTTAGAAAATGTGGCCTCTTGTTTCTTTGAGAGATAGCCTCAATCACACACTTCTGAGTATGCCCACATGTTGCAGTCTAACTTATGAGCCTTCAATAAAAATGTCATGCCTTTTTCTCTTTCACTCCCTCAAAATCACATCTTGCACAGAAAAAGTGAGGGCCACCATCTGACTCTGGAAACAGATAGCCAGGGTTCAAATCCCAGATCTGTGCAGGGTAAATTACTTAACTTCTCTGTACCCCAATTTCCTTATCTTTAAAATGGGCTAATAATATCACCAGTCTCAAAGGGTTGACTTGAGTATGAAATAAGGTAATATGCATTGGTGCTGGAATATCATTTGGCTCATAGCAAGCCAAATATTGGCCTGTTTTCTATTATTGTTACCTTCATTATTTTAAAAGAGAGAGAAATACATTTCTGTAAAGTTTACTGTGATTTGAGGTTTTTCTTCTATGTCCATTGAAATTTAATTCCAAAATTACCTCATTAGTTCCAGCTTAGCTTTGGCATTACCTTCTCTGTGAACTACTTCCAGGTCCCAGCAGACTGACTTCAACGATGACTTCATTAAGCTGAAAGAGTATATTAAAATATCTCCCTCAGAACCCATAGCATATTTGTACTTTTTGCTTCTCTCTTTGCTTTCCTTTGCTTCATCTGATCCTTGCCCCATGCATCCTACTGTTCCTTGTAATAAACACCAGCTTATCCTCTGTTGCAATCCTAGCACCAATGATAGTCCTTGGTTTATCACTGACATTCATGAATGTTCATTAAAGGAATGTGTGAATAAATGAAAGCACAAAGAAATTTGTGGTCACCAAAAGCAGGGTATCATCCCAGATCCATTTATATTCCATGTTTTTTTCTTTAATTGCCTGTTTACCTCTTTCTACTCATGTTTGTGTTGGTTAGGCAGCTCACTCTCTGAGATGTTGCTGCAGCAAAACTAGTCAGAAGCAGCAGAGGACATCATGCAGAGTGTGTCCATGACTAGGCTCATTTCAGTGGTAGTGACCATGGCATTCTGGAGGTTTATCCAATAAGGACCACTGAGAAAGGAATTCTGAAAACTTTTCCCTTCTCCTTTTATTTTTTTTTTTTAAAGCATGAATCCTATTATTATTATTATTTTTTTAATTTGACAGAGAGAGAGATAGAATCACAAGTAGGCAGAGCAGCAGGCAGAGAGAGAGGGAGAAGCAGGCTCCCCGCTGAGCAGAGAGCCCGATGTGGGGCTCCATCCCAGGACCCCGAGATCATGACCCGAGCCGAAGGCAGAGGCTTAACCCACTGAGCCACCCAGGCGCCCCTCCCTTCTCCTTTTTGAGCATGCTCAGGAGGTAGCTAACAGGACAATAGCTAGCTAAGCTCCAATTTTCCATATTTTGTCTCTTCCTCTGAATTTCTCAGACCTCAGCCCAAGGCTGCTTACCATATGAAAAAGACCAGAACCTAATTTCTTTAAAATGCAAATCATTAATCTGTCCCACGAAGGAAAGGCCTCCAGATATATGGGGGGGGGGCAAAATTACACTATTAAGGGGGCAGTTAACCTTTTTTGAGCCTTGATTAGGGAACTATATGAACATTAGAAATATAAAGCAGGAAATAAAATATTACTTTACTTGTCTTCTAAAATGAGCTTTTTTCATTATAAGGAGGAGACATGTTTTATTACCTCTTACATTAACTAGATTCACATATGTCCTGTTTTATTTCTAAATTGGCCTGGTTAGCACTGTTGATGTACTTCAACCCCTGAATTATGGACTTTCACTTACTCTTCCTTAATAATAAAAAGTGGAGAGCAGAAAACAGTATCTATAAAATAATGAATGTGTATTTGCATTCTGATATTACCTGACAAACCTAGGTGAATGCCAAAATGACAGTATATGTGGTTTATACTTTTAAAGTATAGATATGTCATAGGAAGTTGTCTATGGATTGTTTAATTATGTGATCCAGGAGACACAGGCTCAGTTAATCTAATCTGGTATTCACTTTTGAGAAGACCTTGAATGAAAGGACCTGAGTGAGGCAGTTTAATTTCAATTACAGCCAGCTGTAGCTTTGTTTATTTTTTTAGTTTCTTCTCCTCCTCCTCTTCCTCTCCCCCCCCCCTTCTTCTTCTTCCTCTTCCTCCTCCTCCTCCTCTTTTTCTTCATCTTCCTTCTTTCTTCTTCTTCCTCTTTCTTCTTCTCCTCCTCTTCATCTTGAAGGATGGAGAGCCAGGGCAAGTGGCTTTCATGGGAAGGCTGCAAAACTAGATCTGTCCATAGGAAGACCCTGGTGATGTGTAAGGAGGAAGGGTGTGGGGAACGACGCTGCGAGGGATGATTTTCCATACTCACATGTTGAGGAACATGTGTCCTCCAGGTTACTCGGGACTCCTTATTTAGTTGCACAGGAAACTATAGTTAATGTTCACCATCAATTGTTTATTTTTTAAAGATTTATTTATTTATGTGTATGTGTAAGAGAGAGCACAAGAAGGGAGAGGTAGAGGGAGAGAGAGAATCTGAAGCAGACTCCATGCTACGCAAGCAGCCCGATGCGGGGCTGGATCTCATGACCCTGAGATCATGATCCTGAGATCACAACTTGAGCCCAAACCAAGAGTTGGCCGTTTAACTGACTGCGCCGCCCAGGTGCCCCTGTTCACCATCAGTTTTTGTGCAGATGTCTCTCAAGTCACTTCGGTAGTTTGAAGTTCATCTTCTAGCAGAATCTTGAAGAAAGTCTCATGGCAAAAATGTTTTCTGAATTTTCTGCATAAGGATGACAGATCTTTTTTTGTGGGGTGTAACACAAATTCTATTTTTTATGCAAGAAGCACTATTTTATGTAATTTGGAATACTTTTTATGTCAAATAATAATAACTTTGAAGATAGAGCAGTTGCAGAGTTGGCTCATTTGGGGACTCAACCAGGTGAAATCCCTGAGTCATTTTCAGCTTTCTGCCCTGCCTTCCTCAGCATATTTGCTATTGTCCTCTAGCTGACCAATTTCCCCCCCTTATTGTTCAACTTATTTAAACTAAACAAGCAAAACAAACAAACACCGAAACAGTTCACCCTTTTCTCCCATCTCCTCACGCCACACCTCTGGCAACAACCAATTGGTTAACTGCATCAGTGAGCTTGGATTGATTGATTGATTGAGTTAGATTCCACATATACGAAAGATCATATGGTATTTGTTTTTCTGACTTATTTCACTAAGCATAATGCCCTCCAGATATATCCATGTAGTTGCAAATGGCAACATTTCATTTTTTATGGCTGAATAATATTCCTGTGTGTGTGTGTGTGTGTGTGTGTGTGTGTGAATCTCACAATGTCTTTATCCATTCCTTCACTGATGGACCCTTAGATTGTTTCCATATCTTGGCTATTGTAAATAATGCTATAATGAACATGGAGGTGTGCATATTTTTTCAAGTTGCTGTTTTCTCTTTCGTCAGATAAATACCCAAAGTAGAATTGCTAGATCATGTGATACTTCTATTTTTAATTTTTGAATAACCTCTGTAATCTGTTTTCCATAGTGGCTATATAATCCTAGCAACAATACACAAGGATTCTCTTTCTCCACATCCTTGCAACGCTTGTTATTTCAACCTTTTTGATAACAATCATTCTAACAGGAGCGAGCTAATATCTCACTGCAGTTTTGATTTGCATTTATTTGATGATTAATAATGCATAACATCTTTTCATGTATCTACTGGCTATCTATATGTCTTATTTCAAAACATGTCTATTCAGATGTTCTGCCCATTTTTAATGATTTTTTTGTTATTGAATTTTATGAGTTCTTTACATATTTTGGATATTACCCCTTCTTAGATGTATAATTAGCAAATATTGTTTCCCCCTTAGTAGGTTGCTTTTTCATTTTGTTGATGGTTTCCTTTGTTGTACAGGAGCTTTTAAGTTTGGTTTAGTCCCCTTTACTTATTTTTACTTTTACTTCTTTTGCTTTTGGTGTCAAATTTCAAAAAATCATCACCAAAACCTATGTTAAGGAGCTTACCACCTATTTTCTTCTACGAGTTTTAGGATTTCAGGTCTTACATTTGAACCTTTAAAGTTTTATTCCTTTGCATGTGGTTGTCCAAATTATCCCACCTCTATTTATTGAAGAGACTGTCCCTTCCCTTTTGTCTATTCATGACTTCTTTGTCATAAATTATTTGACCGTATATTCATGAGTTATTTCTGGGCTCTCTATTCTGTTCCATTACCTATGTGTCTGTTTTTATGCCAGCACCATACTATTTTAATTATTATAGTTGTAATATAGTTTGAAACAGGACACATGATGGCTCTAGCTCCGTTGTTCTTTCTCAAGACTTCTTTGGCTATTTGGGGTCTTTAATGGTTCCATAAAACTTTTAGGATTGTCCTATTTCTGTGAAAATGTCATTGGAATTTTGATGGGGCTTACACTGAATCTATAGCTTGCTTTGGGTAGTGTGGACAGTTTAACAATATTGATTCTTCCTGTCCATGAGCATGGGATATCTTTTCCATTTATTTGTTTCTTCTTCAATTTCTTTCATTAGTATCTTATAGTTTTTAATATACATACAGGTCTTTTAAATCCTTGGTTAAATTTATTCTTATGTGCTTTATTGAATTTGATGCAATTGCAAATGGGACTCTTTACTTAATTTCTCATTCTGATAGATCATTATTAATGTTTAGAAATGCAACACATTTTGTTTATTGATTTTGTACCCGACAACTTTACTGAATTTGTTTATTAGTTCTAGTAGTTTTTCTGATGGAGTCTTTAAGGTTTTCTATATATAATATCATGCCATATGTAAACAGTGACAATTTTACTTCTTCCTTTCCTATTTGGATGCCTTTTATTTCTTTTTCTTACCTTATTGTTCTGGGTAGAATTCTATATTGCATTGAGTAAAAGTGGGAAGAGTAGTTATCCTTGCCTTGCTCCTGATATTGAACGGAAAGTTTACAGCTTTCTAGACTACTTATCTAGCAATAGCAGAATATACATTCTTCTCAATTCACATAGGAATTTGCCTAAATAGAAAATACTCTAAGCTATTAAAAAAACCCACATCAATAAATTTAAAATAATACAAATCATACAGAATCTACTCTTGGATCACAATGGAATTAAACTAAAAATAAATAACAGAAAGATAACTGGGAAACCACAAAATACATGCAGACCAAACAACATACTTTTAAATAATACATGGGTCAAAGAAAAAATCTCAAGAGAAATTTAAAAGTATTTTGAATTAGATGCAAATGCAAATGATCAAAATTTCAGGATGCCATGAAAGCAGTGCTTAGAAGGAAAATAATAGCATAAATGCTGTGTCTTTTCAGACCCCCCCCAAGAAAATCCATTAGCTGTTTCTGCAGAAGCCTGGACTCAAGGTCAACTGATACATTCCAGTCTAAGAATAAGCAAAGCCCTGCATTTCTGACACAAAATAAGGAGTACAAGACCCCATTATATTTATACTGGCTCTCAGACCATGCCCAGAGCCCCTTCTCCTTGTCCTAAGATAATTTCCTGAGATCAGGAGCTCACTTTTGCCTGTTTCTGATGTTAAGTCTCCACTCTGAAGTAAAAACACAATGTATGTTACATATATGTATGCTCAGTGCACATGTTCCATCTTTCTTCATAAATAGGCATAAATTTCTCTGTCCTTTTCATCAATTTGTATGTAATCTCCAACCCTGAATTTCCTTTTGAAAACTCCACTCTTTAACCTAGAATCTTGGAAATGGTCTTTGGACATCAGTCTGCCATCTCCCCAGGTTGTAAGGCTCCTGAATAAAGCAACTTTTATTTTCCAAAACTTGTCTCTTGAGTTGGCTTTCAAGTGGCAAGCAGTCAAACTTGGGTTTCAGTACCATTAGCATGGTCAAAATCTGGAACACTGACAACAGCAAATGCTGGCAAGGAGGCGGAGCAAGAAGAGGTCCCATTCACTGATGGTAAGAATGCCAAATGGTATAGCCATTTTGGAAAACAACTTAGCAGTGTCTTACAAAACCAAATTGTTGTCTTACCTGGTGATTTAGCAATTGTGCTCCTTGGTATTTACCCAAAGAACTGAAAACGTATCCACAAACAACCTGCCATGAATGCTTATGCAAGCTTTATTCATAACTGTCCAGGCTTAGAAGCAAAAAAGTTGTCCTTTAGAAGTGAGTGGGTAAATAAATAAACTGTGGTACATCCAGATGATGGAATATTATACAGTACTTAAAAGAAAGAACTATCAAGTCATGAAAATAAAGATACAGAGGGAACTTAAATGCAATATGACTAAGTGAAAAACAGCAATATGAAAAGCCAGTTGTACTGTATGATTCCAACTATATGACATTCTGGAAAAGGCAAAACTATGGAGATAGTAAAAATACCAGTGGTTGTCAGGAGATGGGGGGAAGGCGGGATAAATAGCACAGAGGACTTTTAGGGCAGTGATACTATGCTGTATGATACTATAATGATGGATCTATGTCATTTAACACTTGCAAAAACCCATTAGAATGTACATTAGGAGTGAGCCCTAATGTAAACCATGGACTCCAGGGGATAACGACATGTCAGTGCAGGTTCATCAGTGCCATTGTGGCATGAGATGCTGATAGTGGGGGAGGTTGTAACTGGGTGAAGATGGGTCAGTTCTTTGTACCTCCTGCGCACCTTTGCTATGAACCTAAACCTGATCTAAACAAGGCTTATTATTTTTATTTGTTTAAGGATTTTATTTATGTATTTGACAAAGAGAGACAGAGCCAGAGAGGGAATACAAGCAGGGGCAGTAGGAGAGGAAGAAGCAGGCTTTCTGCTGAGCAGGGAGCCCGGTGTGGGGCTTGATCCCAGGACCCCAGGATTATAACCTGAGCTGAAGGCGGAAGCTTAACGACTGAGCCACCCAGCTGTCCCAGCTTATTATTTTGATTTTTAATCCAGTAATTTTATCAGAATATATCTTCATATTGGCTATTTCTAGGTAGAGGTCTTCACATATATGTTATAGTTTGTCAATAATGTAATTTCAAATGTTTTTTCTCCCTTCCTTCTTTCTTCCCTCCCTTCCCCGCCTGTCCCCCTTCCTTCCCTTCCTCTTTCCCCCTATCCCTTTCTTCCTTCCTTTTAAATTTCAAGCAAGGATTCTTGTTCTCTTGCTTTGGTTTTGTTTTCAGAGATGCCTATCGTTTCTAGGGCAATCTTTTTAACTCATCATTGTTATTTATCACTATCTCAATTACTTTTTTATTGCCTCATTTCTTTTTAATTAAAAAAATTCCCTTTTATCTTCCATTTCTTAAGACATTATCTTGTTTTTCCTTTCTTTTGTTCTGTTTCTTCCAGAGTCATCTTAATTGCTGATATTATTATTTATCCTTTCCTGAGTTCAGTACCCTATTTGTGAGTTTTGCTGATTCTTATTCATATTTTCCCCTTCATGTCCTGTATTTTCCTAATGTCTGTTGGCTCATTTTGAAATAGTCAGTGACAATTTTAGTTTGTCTCGTGGGTTTATCTATGTAGTATGCTCCCATAGCCTGTGGGGAACTTAGTCAGCTCTGATTCTCATTCTTTTCTTACAATAGCTTTTATTGAGATTTAAGCTTGACACTTTCTCATTACTCCAAATATGAGTGTGTTTTCTGTTATTATCTTTATCATTTTATGAGAAAGAGATGTAAACTTCCATTTGGTGTATGGTGATTTGAAGCTTTTCTGGATTTTTTTTTGTGAAATTTTTCTGATCTTTTAGAAGGATGAAAATTGTTCCGGAAAGCTTTTATAACTTCACAGAGCTCCCGCTTCTGTGCCTTGCTTCCTGGGATTTCCTGGCTCTGTTTTCCTTTCCCACTTTTACGCAGATCTTCTCATGTCTTCTCTCTTGTCCTAACCTGCTTAATTTAATTAAACTCCCAGAGGTTTCTGCTCAGTGAGGGACTCCCCTAAAACAGATTCCTGCAGAGTCTATTTTGAGAGTCCTTGGGAGCTGGGCTGCTGTACTTCTTTATTACTTCCTACCCTGGGCCCCCAGCACTCACCCAGTCCGTGGGGGGCCAACCCCTTTTCTTGCCTGTGGCAGCTGCTGTTCTCAAGATGGCCCATTATGTTTTACAGAGAACATCTGTTGGCTCCTCAAGGTCACTTCTGCTCTAAGATCCAAAAGAAGCCACCCTTCTTGCTCCCTTCATTTTCTTCTCATATAAACAGTGGTGCAATGCCTGTCTTGTGGCTACTGGCGTATTTTGCAGTTCATAGAGAAGAACCTACCTTTGTTGTAAATGTTGCCCATGTGTGTTTGGTTTCACTGTGTAGTTGCTGTCCATTTTTATGCAGGAATTCAAAGAGATTGAAAAATCTTACAAGGTCCTATGGCATTAGAAAAATATTTGCAGGTCTCTTATGAAGCATTGAAAAACATGCACAACTTGTATATATTAAGCAGTCCTTTAGAGTCTAGATAAGAGCCAAATTTGGCCGCATTTATCCCATTCCTTGATGGTTCTTCTGCTATTACATCAATTGACTTTATTTTTTTTTTTAAGATTTTATTTATTTATTTGACAGACAGAGATCACAAGTAGGCAGAGAGGCAGGCAGAGAGAGAGGAAGGGAAGCAGGCTCCCTGCCGAGCAGAGAGCCCGATGCGGGGCTCGATCCCAGGACCCCGGGATCATGACCTGAGCCGAAGGCAGAGGCTTTAACCCACTGAGCCACCCAGGCACCCCTATCAATTGACTTTAATAGGGAAGAAATATCATTAGACTTTTAACATATGGATCTCCCGAATGACTTTTTTTTTTTTAATTTAGTTAAAAAAAAGTGTTTAAGCACTAAGTTGAAAATTAAAGGTGTATAAACAAAACCATAATCACTTTGGATGAAGTATGGGTTAGACACAAAATGGAGGTTGCAAAACATGAATTACTTAAGAAAACATCTCAGATGAAAAGACATTTTCATTGTAACGCCCATAAGCAGCTCTTCATGTTTCAACATCTAATGGTCTGAGGACACATCCACACATTCCAGCCATGAGTAACTGCCCTTCCTCTGAAGTGCCAGCTCTTTTCATCTGGTATTTCGCTAGGTTAATAAACACCAGTGATTACAGTTTTATTTAACTTTCCATTAATCAGGTATTCCAATGGACAAAGTATGTTGAAATTACAGAGCCTTTATCTGGTAGCATTTTTTCCTAAAATGCTTGCCAGAAACAAGACCAGAAAAACCCCTAGGAAGCACATATTCAATGCTGCTGATGCCTGAATGATGCCATGTGCTGTATAGTACTCTGTGGTTTGCACTGAACTGTCACCTATCATTTGACATCTTTAATTCCCCTTCAAGACAACAGTGAATTAGGTATTTTACAGATGAGGCAGTTGAGGCTCAGAGGTCTAGGATTTGTTTAAGCTTCCTGGTTCTGTGTGTTTTGCTGTTTCTACTATTCCATAGTTTTGAATAAATGAGTATTGTGTAGAAATAATGGAAAAAAAATCATTCCTCTTTATGCTGACTTAAGAAAAAATGTGCTTTATGTGTAGGCATCATTTTCATCAATGCATTTATCTCTGCTTATGTTTCCCATATACTTATTTTATCATTTTTAATGATTCTCTCACTAATAAGGATGTCTTCTAAGAAATATATTAAAGGATTTTCTTCTTGCAGTTAATGTACTATAGAAAGCTAATGATGATTGATCACCTGACATGTGCTAACTACTCTGCTAGGTTTTTTCACAGAAACGTTTTATTTGACAGTCATACCAACTCTGTTACACTTTTTATAGACTAACCACTCCTTATTTTATAGGTTAAAGAAGTTTAAGTACTTTTCCAAGGTCACATAATTTATTAGGTGGAGAGGCAGAATTCAAAACTATATCTGAGTTCAAATTAATGTGGCTTCATATAAAAAACACTGACCTTACTCCCTGTGTTGGGATGCAATATACGAAATGTATCATACTCCAAATATGTCCAAGGCCCTCGTATTACAATTTTTCTTTTTTGGTTTATTCCTTTTATGACTTGTCGAGGTACATTTTTACCACCTAGGTTTTACAAACACACACATCTTCCAACTAGCAAAGATGCTTTGGTCATCATATGAGCTATATAGAATGCTTAAATGTACTACATAGTCAAGTTTTAAGCATTGAAATAGCAGCTCCTTTCCCTTGACAATGATTTAAAGCCCTATTTTATAAGTAGAGCTCTTTAAGAACATAAGTGGTGCATATTTATATCATAGCCAGCTTTGAAACATTACTGTGTTGATATTCTGGGAATCAAAGAACAAGTGGTTCAGGGAAGAATTTTATAGAGCAACACTTGATATTTCAGGGGGTAGAACAGAATATGAATGTGTGACTAAGTCCACTGAGTCCCAGAGAGGGTCCATCTGCATGTAAAAAGCAAGAGCCATATAATTCAGGAAGGAATTGAGAAGAACATGATCTGTAGCTCAGGGAGTATAAAAGAACAATTTTATTGTTCTTTTGGGTTATCAGTATATACTCTGTTTTCTTATGTGATATATACAGAAAGAATCATACCATAATACTATTCTTTGCCAAATACTATGCAGAGAGCATAAAAAAGGCTATATACAGATGGCATTGTAAATAAAATATTTCAGTAAATTGATGACAACTGAGAGTACCATCCATAGATACCCTGTTAAGAGGATGATGAAGGAGCTAAATTAAGAGATTCCAGATTCTGTCTGCCAGAGTTGAAAAATAAAGGCAGGTATTGCAACAAAATAACAAGGGGTTCTTCTCCTTGGACCACAAAATAGAAACCATCAGTCCATACTTCAAAGTAGATGAGGACAACGGTGAATGGTCAGTGTCTAGCTTGGAAGCTACACTTGTCTAGTTACAACTAAATATGGGTATTAAGACTCTTCATTTGGAAAGGAAATGAAAACATTATTTTTCTCCTTAGTTCTCTCCAGGACAAATGATTGGGTAGACCCGGCATGATCAGGGATAGGTCAAGATAATGAAATACTTATTCCCCTATCTTTAGAGGGTACAAGTGGTGATGATGCATGTATCTCATCTGGGAATACAGCAGTAGATTATAAATTAGGCTCCTTGTATATTTATTTAAATATCTTAGGCTTAGGACAAAATTATAAATAAGAGTTAATGGTGAACTCTAAGATTTTAATTGAAATTCAGTTTAATTCATGTCCATCAGAATCAAGATAAGTTTCAAGTAAGGCAGACATGGTTTGAAATCTATGGGTCACTGGAGGAAGGGAGATTATTTAGAGGGCTGACTTTAGCAATAATCAGCTTTGCTAGGGACTGGTGACTTTATAAGTATTGAACAAGGATGGACCTCAACACTGAATAAGTAGATGTGAGGAACAGATCAGGGGAAAACTGGGAGTTAGTGTAAGAGTTTAAAGTTTATAGAAAGTAACATGGATAATTCCAGAAGTTATGTTGATTTGGGAAGATCTCAAAGGAGCACTGAGATTGAGGAAGATACCTACCAATCTTTATGAACCAAACTTGTTTTTATGGGGCCATTTTTGTTGGTTATTCATCCAGCACCAAATTAGAACACAAATATGTCCTATGAGTTTAGGGTGAAGTGACCTGTACATTGATAGGATAGGTGCTCAAGTGTTGGATTTGGGATGTGATAACATACCAGGTTGGTAGGATTAGTAGGTAGCAATTTTGAAGGTCTCTTCAAAGTGGTCAGGGACAATAGAAAGTCTCTAGCTTACTTGGTTCTATGTCCTCTCTAAGCAGAAAGAATTGTTACCTACCTAAATACTCTCCCTTAACTCACCTTCTAAAGACTGATAGCTCACCCTTGACAGAACATAGAACTTGAAACAGGATCCAGGAAATTAGTGGAAAAAAGGAGTCATGTAGTATGATGAGCCATCTGACACAAATAAATGAGCCAAAACAGGACAAAGACAGCAACCAGTGTTAATTAGAAAGCTTTATGGAGACCAGAGGATTACTGGTGGAAAATGTCAACAACATTAATGACGTTTGAAATGGAGATCCAGATCTTATGCCCTGTATCCTATAATATTTTAGTTATTCAAGAAATATTTACTGGAGTAAAGCTGGGGGCAGGCATTTTGCCAAATACATAGCTACAATAATTTAAAAAAAAAGGGGGGCAGTGATGACTCTCAGGGAGTTATACTCTGCTAAGGAATACACACAAGTGGCTTCAGAACCATATGCTGATTCATTCTTGGAAAATTACAGGGCTCTATGAAAGAACACTGGAAGAGCTCCTACTTCAGTCTTGGGGGATGGGCAGGGATAAAGGAAGAAAACACTAAGAGAAGTAGACTGGAGTGAATAGCCGGCCACCATACAGAGAGGGAGACACCGCTTCAGCAGGCTGACATGGACCTCAAGCAGTCGAGAGTATTACACAGTACGAAGAAAGAGGTGGTCCAGAAAAACACCACCATGGATGAAGATGCCAAACTCACTTCTCTACTCCAAATTATTGCAGATGTGTGGTATGCATGCAACCTATTTGAGAGAGAGTAAGAGAGGGATGACATCTTCATAGAAGATCTTTTTTAAAGGCATGGAGTCAGAGAAAGAATTCTATGAGGAGACTGAAAATACGAGAGAGGGTTTCTGCCATATAGCATTGGGTTCCAGCAGTAGAAGTGATGGATGAATTAGTTGGATAAGAAGAAAGAATTATGAAGTATGATGAAGTGGAAGTTAACAAGAAGTAAACAAGAATAACAAGTAACGCAAGTAAACAAGAATAATAACCTAGAAAACCACAGATTAGCTAATTAGCTAATTACCAAATTTCTAAACACATTTGCTCCTACTGACTGCTGGACTGTAAGACTTTCCCCTCTCTGGAAGAAGTCATCCATCCCCCGAATATCCTATGCCTCTAAGAAAATGCAATCTTCATGCTAGGCCAAAATGTTACAAACCTGGAAGCTGCCTATAAGGTATACAAACTCGGTATTTTTCACAAGTAGCTTCTGAGATTTGGCCCTTGGGCCTCTGATTAAGTCATCTTTTAGAGTCACTCTCTCCATGCAAACTAAGAGCAATGGGAGAGGAAGAAAATCGCATGGAAGAGTTAAAGATAATTTATACACATTTACTTTGAAATAGGCTAGCTGCTCCCTCCCTCCCGTCCTTCTTTGCTAGCTGTTCTAAGCAGATTCTTTTCATGTCTTCCTCCCCTTACATTTTAGGGAGAATATTTCGGGCTTGACCTTCATATAAATTTTTTGGATTCCACCTATATTTTTTCTCTTCTTTTTCCAGAATCTCAAATAGCTTTTCTTGAGCATCTGTTACATGACAGGCATGGTGTTAAGCAGTGCAGATGCACATAAATCAGGCACAGTCCCTACCACTGAGGAATGGGCAGTCTAGTTTGAGGGATGTTTAAGCAAATGCTTTCAATACAATATGATAATTGTGCATTAATTCCATGAGAACACATATTTATCCACCCATTTGCCCACTAGGAACTAAACATGCATTTACTGAATTCCATCTCTGTGCTAAGTACTGGTGTCACTGAGTGAACAGGGCTAAGAGTGACCCAGCTTTCAAGGAGCTGAGATTCTAATTAATTAAGGATCTTTTCTAGTGGACAAGGGACTGATTGTCTTTACTAGACCACACAGTGGAGGTGACATATTAAATTGTTTTGGAAGGACAAAAAGCACTGTATTGGGTGGATAAAACAAAACAATACAATACAAAACAAAACACCCATCCTCAACACATGTACCAGAAAGGACAAAACATGGAGACACAATAATTCATGGAATGTTTGAGGATGGACAACGAGCAGACAAAATATAACTAGATTGGTGATTGCAATGTGTGTTCACAGTACATTGGTTCTGTGGGTAATTTATTAGGAGATCTGAGGCCAAAAAATTTCATGAAAAAAAATAAGAAAATTGGGAAATACCAGTTAAATAAAAGTTAAATACGTTTATTTAACGGAGAATTTCTTGCCACCTTTAATATGGAGAATGCATATCCAGAAGGAGCCTATGGCTAACATCGTTAGCAAGTTATTTGACCAAAATGCACTTCCGCTAGTGACCGTTTTTCAGGACTAGCTTTCTGTGGGATATAAGGCCGGCGACGGGCCAGAGTGAGGGAGCAAGCAGGTCAGCATGCAGCTGCAGATGGAGCTAGACAGGTCAATCTGAGTCACACAGATAAAGCCTTTTGGGTAACACAAAGTAGACTCTATTGACTAGAAAGGAATGGAGGACAGACACAGCTGATTGCCATTACTATTTTTTTCTGCGTTAAATTAATTTACTTTATAAAAATGTTTACTCCTCAGGATTTAATATAAAGAAATATACAGAAAATAATATACCAGATATGCATCTGCTTTCATTTAAAACTTTGACATATTTGCTTTAGATCATATTTTAAAGAGCTAATTATATCAGCAAATACAAATCTCAAAAAACAATTTTCAGCACAAACAGCAATCAAACTGCAGGGTATATTCTACAGTACCACCTATGGAGTTTAAATACCTGTAAAAGTTACTATATAAATGCTTATGGATTCCTAAGTATACATTAAAATACAACAATTTTCACAGGAATTATAAACACTGAATTAAAGACTGAGGATTTCCATAGCGATAATGAGAGGGGAGAGTTTTGAATTGTGGCTAAGATGTTCAATTCCTCAATGAAAACAAAAATCATATCTAAAAGAAATGAGAAATAGAGGTGCCTGGGTGGCTCAGTTGGTTAAGTGTCTGCCTTGGCTCAGGTCTCAATCCCTGGGTCCTGGAATCAAGGCTCCTGTCAGTCTCCCTGCTCAGCAGGGAGTCTCTGCCCCTCCCACTACCAGTGCACATGCCACAAGCTCGCACTCTCTCTCTCTCTCTCTCTCAAATGGATGAATAAAATCTTTAAAAAATAATAAATAAATATAAAACAAATAAGAAATAATGCTAATTATAAAGCTGGGTGATGATCATCTTAGGTACAGATCCCTGGAAATAGAATTTGAGATAGTGATTTGTGGATACTTGGGAATGGTTCCTAAGAGAAATGAAAGAAGAAGGATTGGACCGAGGAAAAACTGACCTGCAGTTCAATCTCTGTGGGGGCACCATCTGATTCCATCGGGAGCTCTGGAACTGGGATGACTCTTCAGAGATTTCCCAAATTGAGACAAAGGTTTCGAGTGCTGGAAACTTGTAGCTAGAACATGGCTGATTTCCCTGAAGTGCCAATTCTGAAGTGATTCTAAAGAAAAAAAATGATATTCCCATTACTGAATTATAGTACTCTTTCCTTTCATCATCTAAATTTCCTTCTCTCTACTCCAGTATAAAAAGCTTCAACTCCCCACAAAATTGTGTCTTTTCATTTTACCATTTTTTTTGGTTCTTTTTTTTGCTTTTTTTTTTTTTAATGTTAGTACCATAAAGTCCATATACTTGCTAAGTCAGGGTCAGCAAACTACGGCCCAAGGGACAAACCTGGATTTCTGCTTGTTTCTGTCACATAGCAGTGCTTATTCATTTACACATTGCTTATGGTGGTTTTGTCCTACATGGCAGTTAGTCGTTGTGACACAAGCTGTGTAACCCACAAAGCCTAAAGTATTTATTGTCTGACCCTTTACATAACAAGTTTGCCAATCCTACTTCAAAAGCATTGGCCATTTTTATATTTTGCTTTGAGAAAATCCGTATGTGGTGACACAGCAGTGGGTAGGGGCTAACATATTTGGCTATTTGACATTTCTTTACTCTTTTTCTAACAGAAAATAAAAAAATATTACTAAAGCCAGTTGACAGAGGCAATATTTTCTTCCATCTCTGCAAGGAAAATCCTAAATGCAAGAGGCCCCTGTGGTGAAGTCATTTCTTGTCCTAAAATATGTCTCAACAACAACATGAAACAAGTCAAGAAAAAAAACAGTGTTAAGATCTACTTTTATCGTTTGTAGACAGTCACAAGTTACTGACTTGAATGGGCAATAAGTAAAAATGGTGTGTAGACTCACACATACACACACACACACACACACACACACACACACACACACACGCCCGACATTACTTCCTTCACATGAGCTGGCTGCTTGCCTTCTGTAAGGACAAAACCCATTGGAATGTCACCTAGAAGCATCTTGTCTGATGCTGATATGCATTTGTCTCTGTATTTTTTATTAATAGTCTTAAGATAGGTTACATAACTTTTTTCAAAGTTTACTTTGAGAAATCTCATCAACATACAAAATCTGTATAAGGCAACCAACTTTTATGGATATGTAGAGATAGATTTATAGATCTATATATATATATTCATGAAAATATGCAGGTAAGCATAGGTACAGATATGGGAACAGAGATATGTATACCCATATATATTCTTTTGAATCTTGCTAGTTATATATTTCTCCTTCCTTGTCTCGATGAAGACTTTTGCATGGATCTAATCCCTGTTTTTATTTATATGATCACTCTGAATGAGAGGATATCCATCCAGGACACCTACATGTTTGTCCATAAATTGAGTGGATTCATTTCCTTTATCATTTTTTTTTCCTCAGTACTACTTCTATTAGTTCTGTTCTGCCAGTAACCTTTATTCCGACCTTAAGCTCAACAGAGGGTTAATGAAAACTTATGTGGTGAGTTCTGGGGTCCAGAAACAGTGTAATTAGTTGGCTATATGGGCAACCTAGCTAGGATACTCATATTGAAAAAGTCTCTTTTGAGCTGGAATGATCTCTCTATGTGTCTTTTTTGTTTGACCAGAAACCTACAGTCTCTCCTTGTCTGCTACTGGCACAAGAGAGAGAATCCCAATTCAAGGAATGCTTCCTGCCGCTGAGGATGTCACATGAACTCTGGGCTTCCCCAAAGTAAGGACATGCCAGTGTCACCCAGCAACAGCGGCAAGAGGGATCTCAAGTCCTTTCCTTTCCACCTGTCCTTTCTTTTGGTCCTTTGTCTTTCTAGATTAAAAACCATACCAAGGGGAGACCTCCACGATGGCAGAAGAGTAGGAGATCCTAGTTTTGTCTGGTCCCTGGAAATCAGCTATATATTTCTCAAATCATTCTGAAAATACAAAATCAACCAGACATCTGAGAAAAGATTTACAACAATTCTACAAATAGAAAAGTGACCACTTTTTACAGTGTAGGATGTGCAGATACCTGAATCTGAGGTGATATTCAGAAGATAAACCCTGGGGGGAGGGAGATTCTCTAAGTCAGCTACTAGAAAGCGTTATAAGTAGCAGAATGCAAAAATCAGAACTTTTAGGAGTTTACTTGAAAGGTGCTCAGGAGGTAAAACAGGGCGGAATCCTAGGTGCAACAGTGTGGTTCAGAATTCCTGAGGTCACCAAAAGAACAGGGGTACCTGACTGTGGCAGAGTTCCCAAGCATAAGAGCAGGGAAGTTGGCTGCAAACAGTGAGCCCAGGCACTGGCTTTCTGCTTGGTGTTGTCATAAACCAGGAACTGCAGGGTTGGGTGACAGCTCTCAAGCAGGGGCCCAGCAAGCAACAGAACAATGGGAAACTCCCTTCCATCCCTCAAGAGGAATGGCATGGGTGCACCCTGCAAGAGTCCATAAAGTTTGGAGACTCACACTGGGGTCATGTGCCTGATATCAAAATGCTTGGTCACAGGCTGGGTGCACATTGAGTTAAAACACAAACCAGGGAGACACAAGTAATTGACTACTTTTCCTTAAGGCACAGTGAGGAATGTAGGGGAGGGGGCACGGGGGGGGGGGGGCTGGTGGTGGTACGAAATTTCAGTTCCCAGGGCTGGAGACTGAGGTACAGCTATTTTCATTTCCATCATCCAAAGCAGTGCTGAAAGCCTTCAGGGAACAAAAGCCACATAGAGCAATCCTGAGCTGTTTACACTGAGTGTGGTCCCCTGGCAAGGGCAGTGCAACTCCTCCCAGGCAAAGACAACTGAGAATCAGAGCAATAGACCCTTTCCCCAGAAGACCAGAGGGAACATTCAGCTAATGCCAAGTTTACCAATCACACAGAACTGAAAATTCCAGAACTAGAGGAAGATAGTATATAGTATTCATGTTTTTTTCTTACTATTCTTTAGTTCTACAATTTTATATTTTATCATACTTTTCAGCTATTTTCTTATTTTATTTATAATTTTTAAGTCTTTTTAAAATTTTCATTTTTCACTTATATAATTTTCACTTATATAATATATATTAATATATAAATATATATTTGTATATATTTATATATATATTATATATATACAACCATAAGTGAAAAAATGAAAGTTTTAAAAAGGCTTAAAAATTATAAATAGATATAGGTATAGGGTTTTTTTTTTCATTTTTGGTGTCCTTTCATTGTATTAAACTTTATTTTGTATGTATATAAGTTTTTCTTTCTTACCTCTTTGGGATCTAGTTTCTACTAACAGATCAAAATATACCAAGCATCTAGTTTATTGTTCTCATATTCTTTTCCTTTTCTTTTGTCAGGTTTCTGTTCTCTTCTGATTATTATATAGTGTATATTTTTCTAGTACAGTTATTACTCTTTAGTCCTTCAGCTTCATATTTTATTATCCTTTCAACTATTTTTTATCATATCAATTATTTTTTAAGTCTTTTTACATTTTCATTTTTACATTTACGTTTTATATATATATTTTTTCATTTTGGGGTTCCTTTCATTGTATTCAACTACATTTTTGTATCTGTGTAAGGTTTTCTTTCTTGCTTATTTTGGTATCTAGTTTCTTCTAACAAACAGACCAAAATACACCCAGGATCTGTTCTGTTTTGTCCAGCTTGTCTGGTTTTATTCCTATTTTTTGCCTTTTCTTTTCTTTTTGGTTTCTGTTCTCTTCTGATTTGTGTAATGTATATTTTTTCTGGTGTCATTTTGCTATTTTTGTATTTTCCCTCCCTTTCATCTATTTTCTGGACATAATGACAAGAGGAAAGAAATCCCCCCCAAAAAGAAAACAAGAGGCAAAACTCACAGGCAGGAATCTAATAAATACGGATATAAGTAAGATGTCAGAATTAGAATTCAAAACAGTGATTATAAAGATACTAGCTGGGCTCAAAAAACAAAAAACAAAAACAAAACAAACAAACAAAAAACATAGAAGACACTAGAGAATCCCTTACTGGAGAAATAAAAGAACTAAAATCTGATCAGTTCAAAATCAGAAGGGTTATTTCTGAAATGCAGTAAAAAAGGATGCTTTAATTACTAAGATAAGAGAGGCAGAAGAGAGAGTCAGTGATAAAGGAGACAAAATGATGGAAAATAAGGAAGGTGAGAAAAAGAGAGATAAACAACTACTGCATCATGAGGGGAGGATTTGAGACATCAGTGATACCATAAAGTGAAACAATATTAGAGTAATTGGAGGTCCCAGAAGAAGAGGAAAGAGAGAGGGGGCAGAAAGTATACTGGAGCAAGTTATAACTGAGAACTTCCCTAATCTGGGGAAGGAACCAGGCATTCAAGAACAGGAGGCACAGAGAACCTCCTTAAAATTAGTAAAAACAGGTCAACACCTACACACATAATAGTGAAGCTTGCACCAAGGACTCCATCCTTGTTGAAAGTCACTTTCCAAAAACATGTTAAAAAAAAAAAAATAGTGAAGCTTGCAGACATCAGAGATAAAGAGAAAATCCAGCTCAGAGGAAGAGGTCCTTAAACTACAAGGGTAGAAAGATAAGGCTGACAGCAGACCTGTCCACAGAGACCTGGTAGGCCAGAAAGGATTAACATTATATATTCAAGGTGCTAAATTAAAAAAAAAAAAATGCAGCCAAGAATACTTTACCCAGCAAGGCTGTCATTTAAAATAAAAGAAGATACAAAGAGTTTCCAGAACAAACAGAAACTAAAAGAATTTGTAATCACTAAACCAGCCCATCAAGAAACATTAAAGAGGATCCTTTCAGTGAAGAGAGAACCAAAAATTAACAAAGACCGGAAAGGAACAGAGACAATATACAGGAACAGTGATTTTACAGGTAATACAATGGGACTAAATTCATGTATTTCAGTAATTACTCTGAATATAAATGGGCTAAATGTTCCAATCAAAAGACATAGGGTGGGGTGCCTGAGTGGCTCAGTTGTTAAGCATCTACCTTCGGCTCAGGTCATGATCCCAGGGTCCTGGGACTGAGCCCCACATCGGGCTCCCTGCTCTGTGGTGTGCCTGCTTCTTCCTCTCCCACACCCCTTGTTTGTGTTCCCTCTCTTGCTGTGCCTCTCTCTGTCAAATAAATCAATAAAATGTTAAAAAAAAAAAAGACACAGGTATCAGACTGGATTAAAAACAAAACAGAACAAGACTCATTGATATGCTGTCTGTAAGAGACTCGTTTTAGACTCAAAGACACCTCCAGATTGAAAGTGAGGGGGTGGAGAACTATCTTTCATGCTAATGGACATCAAAAGAAAGCTGGGGTGGCAATCCTTTCATCAGACAAATTAGATTTTAAAGGCTATAATAAAAGATGAGTAAGGACACTATATCATAATTAAAGGGCCTTTACAACAAGATGATCCAACAATTGTTAATATTTATGCCCCTAAATTGGAGCAGCCAATAATATAAACCAATTGATAACAAAATTAAAGAAACACATTGATAATAAAACAATAATAGTAGGGGACTTTTAACACTGTACTCACAGCAAAGGGCCCAACATCTAAGTAGGAGATCAATAAGGAAACAAGTGCCTTGAATGATACACTGGATGAGATGGACTTCAGAGATATATTGAGAGCATTTCATCCTTAAACAACAGAATACACATTCTTCTCTAGGGCATATGGAACATTGTCCAGAATAGATCACATACTGGATCACAAATCAGGTCTTAACCAATACCAAAAGACTCAGATTATCCCCTGCATATTCTCAGACCACAATGTTTTAAAACTTGAAATTAGTCACAAGAGAAAATTTGGAAGGAATACAAATACATGGAGATTAAAGAGCATCCTACTAAAGAATGAATGGGTCAACCAAGAAATTAAAGAAGAATAAAAAAAATTCATGGAAACAAATGAAGATAAAAACACAACAGTTCAGAATCTTTGGGATGTAGCAGAGGCAGTCCTATGCGGGAAGTATACAGTAATACAAGCCTTCTTTAAGATTTTATTTATTTACTTGACAGACAGAGATCACAAGTAGGCAGAGAGGCAGGCAGAGAGAGGAAGGAAAGCAGGCTCCCTGCTGAGCAGAAAGCCCGATGTGGGGCTCGATCCCAGGACCCTGGGATCATGACCTGAGCCGAAGGCAGCGGCTTAACCCACTGAGCCACCCAGGTGCCCCTACAAGCCTTCTTTAAGAAACAAAAGAAGTCTCAAATAAGCAGCCTAACCTTACATCTAAAGGAGCCAGAGAAAGAACAACAAATAAAGCCTAAATCCAGCAGGAGAAGAGAAATAATAAAGATTAGAGCAAAGATCAAAGAAATAGAAACCTAAAGAACAGTAGAACAGATCAATGAAACTAGGAGCTGGTTTTTTGAAAAAATTAATAAGATCAATAAACCCCAGCCATACTTATCAAAAAGAAAAGAGAAAGGACCCAAATAAATAAAATCATAAATGAAAGAGGAGAGATCACAACCAACACTGAAGAAATACAAATAATTATAAGAACATATTATGAGCAACTATATGCCAACAAAACTAGCCAATCTGGAAGAAATGGATGCCTTCCTAGAGACATATAAACTACCAAAACTGAAACAGGAAGAAATAGAAAACCTGAACAGAACCCTAATCAACAAAGAAATTGAAGGAGTAATCAAAAATCTCCCAACAAACAAGAGTCCAGGACCAGATGGCTTCCCTGGGGAATTTTACCAAACATTTAAAGAAGAATTAAACCTGTTCTTCTGAAGCTGTTTCAAAAAATAGAAATGGAAGGAAAACTTCCAAACTCATTCTACAAGGCCAGCATTACCCTGATTCCAAAATCAGACAAAGACCCAGCCAATAAACCCCACCAGTATCCCTGATCAACATGGATGCCAAAATTCTCATCAAGATACTAGCCAATAGGACCCAACAATACATTGAAAGGATTATTCACCAGGACCAAGTGGGATTTATTACTGAGCTGCAATGTGATCCTCTAAGTTGATGTAGAAAAAGCATTTGACAAAATACAGCATCCTTTCTTGATTAAACTCCCTGTACTATAGGGATAGAGGGAACATACCTCAATATCATAAAAGTCATATACAAAAAGCCCACAGCAAATATCATTCTCAATAGGGGAAAACTTAGAGCTTTTCCCCTAAGATCAGGAACATGACAATGAGGCACCACTGTTTTCAACATAGTACTAGATGTTCTAGCCTCAGCAACAAAAAGAAATAAAAAGCATTCAAATCGGTGATGAAGTCAAACTCTCACTCTTCACAGATGACATGATACTCTATGTAAAACCCAAGAGACTCCACCCCATAATGCTAGATTTTACACAGGATCTAAGGAAAGTGGCAGAATATAATATCAACACACAGAAATCAGTTGCATTTCTATACAGTAACAAGGAGACAGAAGAAAAAGAAATTAAGGAATTGATCCCATTTACTATAGCACAAACCACAAGATACTTCAGAACAAACTTAATCAAAGAGGTAAAGGATCTGTACTGTGAAATCTATAGAACACTTATGAAAGAAGTTGAGGAAGACACAAAGAAATGGGAAACATTCCGTGTGCATGGATTGAAAAAAAAAATTGTTAAAATGTTTATGCTACCCAGAGCAATCTACACATTCAATGCAACCCCTGTCAAAATACCACCAACATTTTTCACAGACCTAGAAAAAATAATCCTAAAATTTGTATAGAATCAGAAAAGACCCTGAATAGCCAGAGGAAAGTTGAAAAAGAAAACCAAAGCTGGTGGCATCAAAATTCTGGACTCCAGGCTATACAATAAAGCTGTAATCATCAAGACAGTATGGTACTGGGACAAAAACAGACACATAGATCATGGAACAGAATAGATAGCCCACAAATAGACCCTCAACTCTATGCTCAACTAATCTTCAACAAAGTGGTAAAGAATGTCCAATGGAAAAAAGATAGTCTCTTCAACAAACGGTGTTGGGAAAATTAGACAGCCACTTGCAGAAGAATGAAACTGGACCATTTCTTTACCCCCCCCCCCCACAAATAGACTCAAAATGGATGAAAGATCTCAATGTGAGACAAAAATCCATCAAAATCCTAGTGGAAAACACAGGCGGCGACCTCTCAGACCTTGGCGACAGCAACTTCTTGTTAGACATGACTCCAAAAGCAAGGGAACAAGAGCAAAAATGAACTATTGGGACTTCATCAAGATCAGAAGCTTTTGAACAGCAAAGGAAACTGTTGACAAAACAAAAAACGACCCACAGAATGGACGAAGATATTTGCAAATATCTTATCAGATAAAGCGATAGTATCTAAGATCTATAAAGAACTTATCAAACTCAAAAGTCCAAAAACAAATAATCCAATCAAAAAATGGGCAGAAGACATGAACAGACATTTCTCCAAAGAAGACATCCAAATGGCCAATGGGCATTCAAAAATGCTCAACATCACTGGGCATCAGGGAAATACAGGTGAAAACCACAAAGAGATACCACCTTACACTAGTCAGAAAGGCTAAAATTAACGAGGAAGGAAACAAAAAAATATTGGCAAGGATGCAGATAAAGGGGAACCATCTTACACTGCTGGTGGGAATCCAAGCTTGTAGAGTCATTCTGGAAAACAGTATGAAGTTTCCTCAAAATGATAAAAAAAGAGCTACCCTATGACCCAGCAATTGCACTACTAGGTATTTACTCAAAGCACACAAACGCAGTGATCTAAAGGGACAGCTGCCCTGCAATGTTTATAGCAACAATGTCCATAATAGCCAAACTATAGAAAGAGCTTGGATGTCCATCAACAGAGGAATGGATAAAGAAAATGTGGTACACACACACACACACACACACACACACTCTCACAATGGAATATTACTCACCCATCAAAAATGAAATCTGACCATTTGCAATGACATAGATGGAACTAGAGGGTGTTATGGTAAGCAAAATAAGTTAACCAGAGAAGGACAATTATATGATTTCACTCATGTGGAATTTAAGAAACAAAAACAGTGGATCATAGGGTTTCCTATGAAGTGAGGTAAAGATAAGACCAAATCAGAGAGGGAGACAAAGCATAAGAGACTATTAACTATAGGAAACAAACTGAGGGTTGCTGGAGGGGAGAGAGGTAGGGATACACGTGCAATTGGGTGATGGGCATTAAGGAGGGCACTTGACGTATTGAGCACTGTTATATGCAACTGATAAATCACTGAACTCTATCTCTAAAACTAATAATACACTATATGTTATTTACTTGAATTTAAACAAAACAAAATAAAATGCAATAAAATAAAACTATAACAAGATTCTTTGAGAATATCCTCTATTTAGTTCTTGGTAAGTTAGAGGTGTAAATTAGCCTTTGGCTAATGTTATCCTTCCATTAAATGTCTGCTGTTGGGAAAATGTTTGAAGTCTTGGTCTATAAAATACACCCAGTGATGAAATAAAAACTTTCCTTGAAATATAAGTTTAATGGGGGCAGGTTAGGGAGGCATATAGTTAGTTGGTTTGTTTATATCATCATCATATAATATAGATTTTAATTGGGAGATTTCCTCCTGTATGTGCCATGTAAGCCTAGTAATTTTCAAAGAATCATTGCAGATGAGAACACAAAATTAAAGACTCTCAATTTACATTTTGCTAAAGGAAACACCATAAAAGAAAGAAATGAAATGACCCGTTACAACTTTTAATTTCTAATGATGATATAATATATGGTGGCCTCTTTTTGATAACCATTTTGTGAGCTCATAGTCTGAATATGTGATGAACTGGGAGAAATACAGAAAATATATTTTCTTGTGATTCAACAGTTCCTCAAACTATTTTAACAATTCACATTTTTATTTTGTGTTCTCTTAATTTCTTGGTATGACAAATAACTCCTTCATATTATTTTACATTGATTTCAATAAATTATGAATAAAATATTTATAGTATGAACATTTCATCTTCCATAGATTCAATATTCAGATGTTTGTTCTCACTAGACACAGCTTTTATTTTCCTTTTAGTAGATCTAGGTGATGTAAATGAGTGTTTGCTTCTGAACAGAAAACATCCACTAACACTTATTAACAAACAGAAGTATTCAGACCCACCAGATGAACATCTGAAAATTGAATGGGCACATCATTCTGGTTTGCAGGTAAAAGTTTAAGATTATAGTACTGATGATTATAAAAATTTGAATTCTACTTATTAAGCATTTGCTCTGAGCCAATACCACCCTAGATACACTGCATATGTTTTATGGTATCTTTGTTAGATAAACATATGAAAGATAAGCACATTTTTGCTTATCTTGTTAAATAATGTTTGTCAACCCCATTTCCAGAGAAAATAACTGAGATTTAGAGAGTTTATATGACTATACTATTCAGCTTTATTTTGACAAATTTGACAAATACATCAAATTTGACAAATATATAGTCATGTAAAATTTGACAAATATATAGTCATGTAAATACCATCAACACAGTAAAAACAGAATACTTTCCTCACTCCCCAAAATTCCCTCCTCCCTTTTGCATTCAGTCCCCTTCCCCAACCTCTGGTTCATAGTATCCACTGTTCTAATGTCTGTTCCAGTAGTTTGGTCTTTCCCAGAATGTTGTCTAAAGGAATTGTAAAATATGTACTCTTTGTGTAAGAATTTTGAGATTCACTCACGTTTACGTATGTGTCATTAGATCGTTTTTATTACTAAGCAGTATTTTGTTATATTGATGTAGCACCATTTGTTTGTCCATTTACCATTTGCTGGACATTTGAGTTGTTTCCAATTTGGGGCTATTATGAGCATTCTAGGAAAAGGTTTTGTATGGTCATATATTTTCATAATTCTTGGAGTTAGATTGCTGGGTAATGTGCTTATCTTCATAAGAAATTGCCAAACTGTCTTGCAAAGTTGTGTTATTCTGCATTTTTACCAGGGATGTATAAGAATCCAGTTGCTCTACACTCTTGTCAAAACTTGGTATTGTCAGAATTTTGTTTTCAATTTTAGCCATTTTATAAGGCACGTGTTCATCAACTTGTGGTTTTAATTTGCATAAAGGAATCTGACAGCTAAATGCAATGTGGTATGTTGGATTGGGTTCTGGAACAACAACAAAGAAAAAAGACATTCTTTGAAGATCTGGTAAAATCTGAATAAAGTCTGTAGTTGAGTAATACTGCTGTACCAATGTTAATTTTGCTATGCAATGTTAGTTTTGCTGAACAGTTATGAAAGATAGTGATAGGATTATGCATATGAGGTGAGTTATAATTAGGGAATTAGTTATAACAGGGAAATTTCTATACTATTTTGTAGTAGTAAAATGTGCCATGAATGTAAAAGGTGCAATTAATAAAGGTGCCATATGACATTTATTAAATTCCCCAATAGAAAAATCATAATTAGATCCCTGAGGAACTGCAACAAGTTCTTGTTCTGCAGTGGAGAACTATATACCATTTGACAAATAGCTGCTGGTCTGCTAGTGGTCTGGTATAGTAAAATGTTGACCATGGGCATCATTTGACCACATGGCCATAGTAGCATCCTGTCAAATGCATGAAATCCTAGGCTGAATGAGCTCAACATGAATTTATGGTAAAATGAAGTGGCATATCCAAATATAATACGAGTAAGGTGGCATAGTTGCATGAGCAGATAGGCCAGCCTTCCATATCATTTGTTAATATTGCACCTGTGATTCTTTCTCAACATCTACCTGAAACACATGAGAAAACTCTTTTCGACCAGCTGATAAAAGTAGAAGTAGATAAAGGCCAAGATTCAGATATCTGGTTACCCACTTTGTGTGGAAAGAGAAGCAGTCCAGGATAAGAATGCAAATAGACTAATGGGCAATGACAAATGACTGGCTGGATTTGTGTGGGCTTAGAAGAAAGCTAGAAGATAGCATTTGACCACTTTGTATTGTATATTGATGCCCACAAGAAAACAAACTCAATAGAATAAGTACTTAATCACCAAGCAGTCAGGACATCAGTCAGGGTGTGTCATCTACCACCTCATTCCTAATACCATGAGTTCACAAGTAGAGTAGCCATTATATCAGAGGTATAGAATACACATGGTCCCAATAGCATGTGTTCCAGCTCACTAAGCCTGATACAGCTATTACTTCTACTAAATGTTGAACCTGCCACAACACAAACCCATATAAGACCATAATAAGATATTATCTGCTAAGAAGACTTGTTGCTGGCAAGTTTACTACATTGGATCCCTGCTACCTTGAAGACATCAGTTAATTCTGACTAGAATCAGCATATATTTTGGGTATGGATTTTTCTTTCCTGCCCATAGAGCCTCAGCTAACACACTATCCAAAGATATTCAGAATATCTGAGGCACCAACACAGAATCCTGCATAATAACACAATAGACCCAGTGATCAACTTCACACCAAAGGAGATATGTCAGTGGACACACATCTATGGATGTCATATCACATATGAAACTACCTCAAGGCTGATGTCCTGACCCAGCTGCAGTACCAACTTGGAGATGTGAGTATATGAGGTCTTCAGTAAGTAGAATGAATGAACTAAAAGGATAGAAATAGGAGTAGCTTTAATTACTATAACTTGCCATAACTAATGTAGGAAATTTGTCTTTCTTTTTAGGGGCCATGGAGGGGCAGAGGGAGATAGAGAATGTTAAGGAGGCACCACACCCGGCATGAGGCCCAACATGGGCCTTGATCTCACAACCCTGAGATTATGATCTGAGTCAAAATCAAGAGTCAGATTCCTAACCAACCGAGCTGCCCAAGTGCCCTAGGAATTTGTATTTCTATTTTCTATTACTTTAGACTTTGAGAATCTAGAGCTCTTAGTTCCCAAAGGAGTAACACTTCTACCAAAGGACATAGGTAGAGTCCCATTCAAATCTGTTTTCAAACTTTCACCTACTCTCTCCTGATCCTTTGTGCCAAGGAAACAAAGGCAAAGAAAGGAGTCAACATTCTGCCAGGGGTAATTTACCATAACTATCAGTACATGATAAATTTATTTATCCATCAGTAGGGGTACATCTTTTTATCCCTGGGGGCAGGGATAGGACCTACGTGATCCACTTGGGAATTATTTAGTACTCCATTACCTAATTTTGATGATAAATGGAACTATAGCAGCCATGCCTGGAGTTCCCAGTTATGGCAATAAGTCTCCCCCCATCAGTTACACTTCTTAGACCAACAGAGGTGCTAGTCACGCATAAGGGGAATTTACAAGAGATTGTAAAAGAGGGAGGAAGAAAGATGAGGATTATAATTTATGGCTTCAAGGTCTACTAACTACCCTTTATTTTCTAAGTTACTCAAGGGAAAGAGACCACCTGGAATTCTGAAGAGAGATTTCTTACATGACATGAACCTACTACACAAAGCACGTGACTCTGGATGATGAATGGTGTAAAGTGTACTGTATGTCATGCTGCACTGGCTCACATCTCCCCTTTCATGACTGGGACACTCATTTTCCTGGCTTCTGGGATTGTTGCTTGCTAATGGCTCATAGTCGAGTACCTCTCTGGACATTACTTTCTGAAGAAAACCACCTTAACCAAGGATACACCAGTCCTGTGTTGGTAAACCGGTGGTCCAAAAGCAAAGCTCTGAAATAAATATTCCTATGATGGCCAATTTCACGGTATCAGCAGTTCAATAACCAGCTTGCAAAATTCTTGGATATTTAGCAGTTGAATCTCTTGAAGCAGTACCAACAGATACCATCATTCCCGTGGCTTACAGGCTTCCATGCTCCTCTTTGGGGGCAGCTTGCCTCCAATGACTAGTCAATGAAGGGTTATTGGGACAAATAGGGAGAACAAATCCAGCTCCAGAACGCCTCTGCTGCCCTGCTCCACAGTTTAACCCACCCTTCTGCCTAATCTCATTTCTCTCCCCTTTCATGTATGTTCCTAGAAAATCTCTAATAAACTTCTTGAATATTAATCTTTATCTCAAAATCTGTTTTCAGGAACTAAACCTGGGTCAAGTAGAAACACTGAAAAAGATACTCATTTTTTTCTCATTACACATTTTTTTCTTCTCAATGAAATTTATATTTTAGGAAGCAAAAAGCGAATGATGCTTAGAGTAGCAGTAGAAAGTAGAAGAGAATAGATTAAAAAAGCAACAGGCACAAAAGGTAATAAAAAGTAATTCCAACATCTGAGTTAGTGGTGCAAAGGCGCCATGCTCAAGTGGTAGACATACTCTCTGTTTAAGATGCAGAGTGTTACCCTGATAAGGTTACATTTCTTTTTCTATGAAAGCTTGTATAAAAAAGATTTAATCATTTCTTGAGCCCACTTTTTTCAAAATGTAAGCATCATTGTCTAAAATGGAATGTGTGATGTGGCCATAATGTTTATTTCACAACAATATAAGAAACATTAATAGAAACCTCATTCCAAAATTCTAAGGGAGTCAAACAAGAATAATTTCCCTGCATTCTCCTCCCATCAACAGGAACCTAATTTTGCCAGTACGTTATGAAATGTGAGATTGTTAAGTCTTTTTGAAGCATTTGACTGAAAAATAAGGATGAAAATTGTCAGATGCCTGATGGTCAATCTTGGATTTCAGCTGTAGAGTATTTCTAAATGTGACATTAAATAATTTCTGAGGAAAATACATTTTCTACTCATCTTCTTTGAATAGATTCCTTCTAACTTCTCATTGCTTAAAAATTCCCAGGATGTTATTATACTTAGAAAAAATATACTATTGAATAGAAATTTCTCAATAGTCAGAAAGAATAATAATGAACATGAATAATCCGAAAGTAAATCATTCTGGGGCACCTGGGTGGCTCAGCGGGTTAAAGCCTCTGCCTTTGGCTCAGGTCATGATCTCAGGGTCCTGGAATGGAGCCCTGCATCCAGCTCTCTGCTCAGCAGGGAGCCTGCCTCCCCCTCTCTGCCTGCCTCTGCCTACTTGTGATCTCTGCCTGTCAAATAAATAAAATCTTTAAAAAAAAATCATTCTGTAGCTAAGTCCTCAACATGCCCCTTTCTTAGCAATATTTCTCATATATAATTCTAATAGACGCATATTTTGATAAGTATCTTTTACTGTCCTTGGAAAACAGGCTTTGGAATGCACCAAGTTAAAGGGAAAAGAGATCTTAAAAAAAGCACAGTCAGCCTAACTGGAATTTAATTCTGAAACTTTTACACACTTCACAATGCTCTTCTGAACGTCTGAGATCCTGTTCTGTTAATGAGAATGAAAACCTAAAACTATGGTAAGTAGGGTACAAAGAAGAAGGAAAATATTAATTGAGACTCCATAATGCTTCACACTATATTAAACACATTACAAATGTTATTCATTAATCTTCACCCACATCATTGTAAGTTGTTCTATCTCCATGTGATGGATTGGGAAAATAAATGCCAGTAATTTGCCAAAGTTGTGTAGCTGTATCTTCTCCTCCCTGTTCCTGATAAACACCAGTAGGCTTCAGGCATCACATCCCTAACAACATGACTTCTCTACCCACCTTTACTTTCTAGGAGTGCTCCCCAGAGCAATGTCTTTAAATAGCATTTTAGTAGATATCTACTACTGGGGTAACAAATTACCCCAAATTTAACAAGTTAAAACAGCAAATATTTATTATCACACATGGTTTCTGAGAGTGAAGAATGTGTCAATGGCTTTGGGGGATGGTTTGATTCAAGGTCTCTCATCACGTGGCCCTCTTGCTGTCAGCTATGCCAGAGCTTATCTGGAGTCCTGACTAAACATGGCAGATCTGCTTCCAAGATGGCTTTCTCATGCAGTTCTTGGAAATAGGCCTCAGCTCCTCTTGATAAGAACCACTCCAAGTGCTGCCTGAGTATCCTCAGAACATGACACCTGCATTTCCCCCAAGTAAGAATCCTGAGAGAACCAAGCAGAAGACAGGATGATGGGACATAGGCTTAGAAGTGACATATCAAGATTTGCCATTTTCTATTGTTCAAAAAGATTAATCTCAAGACAATGTGTGATAGGTGTAAACAAGGTTGTGAACACTAGGAGGCAGGGATTAGACCAGGCTCTTTGAATGTAATTCCTTAAGTACATCTCCTCAAGTACCATTTCTCTCTAAATCTGAAGTCCTGTGAAACTAAACAGAGAAGTCATCCTGTCATATGTTAGACAAAAGATACACCTACACACCTTTTTGAAGTAAGCTCTTCTCTACATTGGGTTTATCCTGAGCCATCTAAGGATCAATGCCCTTTGGCTTCCTAGAAGTTTGATTTGCACTTCGAGGTTTAAGAGTATGTATGAGCTACAACCTTACACTCTTAAGAGGATCCATGAAATGTTAATGTTCTACCTTTTTTTCTCCCCCAGTGTGAGCTCTATGCCCAATATGGGGCTTGAACTCACAACCCCGAGATCAAGAGTCACATCCTCTACCTACTGAGCCAGCCAGACACCCCACTGATGCACCACTTTTGATTTTTCTGAGGTCTTAACAAAAGATGTTACTGTCACATGGTATGTTTTATCATTAGCCCATGTTTTGCTAGTAGTGCCCTGAGGTGGATCATTATTTAGAAGCCATTTCTTAATTTTAGCATCATTTTCCCACCACAGAACCTGAGAATGTTCAACACCATTAAATCCCAGCTCCTCCATGTTTAATAGTCCTCCCATTACTTTTTCTCTCTCATTTCACAGTTTACTTTAAGACACAGGATGAAAAGAAGTAGTACCTCTAACACTCTGGCTGGAAGTCTTAGCTACATCACAAAATTCATTAAGCACATCTTCTACTTTCTTCATTATTACAGGGAATGGTGTTGCTAAACATTCTGTCACTACACATAAAAGGATCTCCTTTGCTCCAGTTTCTGAGATTTTCCTCACTTTTATCAATCAAAGCCTCCTCAAGGTCAATGATGATGTTTCTACAAAATTTCCTCAAGGCTCTTCAGGCTTTTATGAACACTCCCATCAGTTTTCTTCACTTCCACTTACTGACTTATTCCAAAACCACTGTACATTTTAAGCATTAATTAATACTTAAACACTTCTGGCAACCAAAATTGTATTAGTTATCAATTGCTACATACAAATTATCCCAGAATGTTGTAGTTTAAAAACAACATTTGTTATATCACACTTTTTCTGAGGAGTAGAAATTCAGGAGCCACTTATCTGGGTGGTTTTAGTCATGCTCTCTCAGGATGTTGCAGTCAAGTTCTGGACTACAACTGACCCGTCTGAGTATTCAGGGGCTGAAGGATGGGCTCTGAAGATGGCACTTATGTGGCAAAAGGCTCTGTTCCTTACCACATATGCTCCTCTACAGGGCTGTCAAGTTTCCTCATAACATGGCAGCTGGCTTCCCCAGAAGAAAGTGACCCAAGAGAGAGCAAAGAAAAAGCCTCATGTCTTTTATAATTGTAATGGTTAACTTCATGACTCAACTTGGCTGGGCTACAGGGTCCAGATATTTGGTCAACCATTATTCTAAATTTTTTTTTTCAGTTTTTTGGTGAGAGTATTTTTGGATGAGATTAACATTTATTTTTTTTTAAAGATTTTATTTATTTATCTGACAGAGAGACACAGAGAGAGAGGGAACACAAGCAGGAGGAGTGGAAGAGGGAGAAGCAGGCTCCCCGCCAAGCAGGAGCCCACGTGGGGCTCGATCCCAGGACCCTAGGATCATGACACAAGCTGAAGGCAGACGCTTAACAACGGAGCCACCCAGCGCCTCCTGAGAGATTAACATTTAAATAAGTATGTTTTGAGTAAATCAGATTGCTAGGTACATCATGGGTGGGCCTCAACAAATCAGTTGAAGGGCTGACTATAACAAAGAGTGACCTGTCCTAAGCAAGAAGGAATTATGCCAGCAGACAGCTTTTGCAACTGAACATTAGCCTGGGTCTCCAGCCTGCTGGCTCACTCTTCAGATTTTGGACTTGCCAGTTTCTATAACCACATGAACAAATTCCTTAAATGAATTTCTCTGTCTCTCTCCTGTTTCTCTCAAGAACTCTAATACAACAACCTCATCTCAGAAGTGACATACCATCTTTTGTATATTCTATTAGTCACTTAGATCACCCTTGGTAAAAATGAATGTGGGGACCAAACAAGGCCATGAATACCAGGGGGCAGGAATTATTTGGGGCTGTTTTGGAGGTTGGCTACCACAACTATCTACAATTAAATGATACTCAAGTTTATATTTTCAGTGACAATGTCTCCTTTGATTATGGATTTGTAAATCCAGCTGCATACTTGACATCTACATTCAGGTGTAAATAAGCAATGAAATTTTAATAGAACTCCTGACTCACTGCCCATTACCATCACCTAAGCTGTTCATAAGCTAGTGTTCTCAGTTACAGTTAATAGCACTAGTAATTGTCATTCCTCAAGTGAAATTTTTGGTTCTTCCTTGCTTCTATTTGTCTCACACTCCACATCTGATCACGAGTCTGTCAACTACTTTCAAAAACATCCTGGTATCAGCGATTTTCCACTTTTCACAGACTTTATAACTATCACTGTCATCCAAGCCACTGTCATTTCATGCAAATGGAATCATAGAAAAATAAATACTTTCTCTTCTTTCTGCTATCATCAAGGACCTAAATTTGCCAGTACACATTGGAATATAGTATTTTTAAGATTTAAAAAAATTCTCTCTATGGCTGCATACACAGAAGGCATAATGCTTATGGCTTGTTGATGGGGGATACCCTTATTTGGGCACCTTAGTAAGAGTTTCTGAATATGGCCTCAGCATGTTCTGATGGGGGCATGAAAATTTTTTATACACTTTTTCCTTTTGCTTTGTTTCAGTCCCTCTTGAACTCTTTGTCAACTACCACTTGGCATTTTGAATGGGAAGGTGTCACCATTCATCAAATTAAAATGCACATACAAATGCATTTTAATGTGCAGTGTACACTAAAAGGCCTCCCTCAGATATTATATGGCCGAGCTTTACAATGTAATTTTACCATTAAGACATTTTATCACAATAGAATTACTAACCCTAATTTGTTTATTTCTTTTCCCCCTCTCAATTAGTCTTCTCCCAGACCAGCAAGTACTTTTTTCCTTTATTAATGGCACAATGGGAAGATAATTACTAAGATGAGTATGGTTTGGGCTTCTGAGTTTTCAATAGAGTAAATGGAGTAGAAAATGCTTCTTCTGTACCCATATCAAACTCTGGATGGGGCACTGATAAAAATCCTCCTAGGGGGTCTTTATGTAATTGCAGACTGATAAGGACCTCTTCTAGGAAGTCAATGTTCATACTCTGTGATAAAACTAAAATGATCAAGGAGGTGAAAAGAATCTACATTACAAAAAAACGTTGCCTTCTTTCAATTCCTAATACACCTGTCCTTTCCTGGAGAATTTAGGTTAGTATATTATCTATAGATACATAAAAATTGCTCCAAATCTTAGCATCTTAATACAATATTGATTATCTCACTGTTTCTGTGGGTCAAAGTCAACTTAGAGGGATAGTTCTGGCTCAGGGTTCCTCAGGGGTCACGGTCAAGTTCCTGGCCCAGCCTGTAGTCCTGTGGAGCTGGAGAACCTGCCACCAAACTCACTCATGTGGTTGCAGGCAGGCCTCGGTTCTTTACCATCTGTTGTCTGAATATCTAAGTTCCTTGCCTTGTAGGTCATTTCACCAGGCTGCTCACAACATGGCAGCTTGCTTCCCTGAGAGCAAGTCATTAGAGAGAGAGCACAAGACAGAAGTCACAAAAATATAAATTAATCTCTTCAGTAACATACCATCAGTGCACTGTATTCTATCTGTTACAAGTGATTCACCAAGCTGAGCACAGTAAGGCTTCATCCTCATGAAGGGAGAAGCACCAAATAATTGGTAATTTGCTTAAAACTGCCACAGCTTCAGGTCATCTCTAGCCCAGATCTGGTATTAGTCCTGATGTGCATGTCAAGCCCTCCTTAGAGACTGGCCCTTACTCTGGAAGAAGACAGCCTTCTTCCTCTGGCTGTTCTATCTAGAGAAAACTTGTATAATGTCATGTATAGTCTCATTCTGACTCAACAGGAAACCTGCAGAAGGAAAATGAAACTTCAGACTTTATTTTGGAATCATTTTCTAGTGGTTTTGAGAGCAAATTCTAACACCAAACTCTTTTGTTCTCATACTGGCCCTGTTACTCAGTTGCTGTGCAACTTTGAAAATGATTTAAACTTTACATCTTTTAAGTTTTCATTTGCAAAATGCAGATCAAAACAACTACCCTGTAGGTCTGCTGAGATGAATAAATGAGTCTTTAGGGGCGCCTGGGTTGGCTCAGTGGGTTGGGCCGCTGCCTTCGGCTCGGGTCATGATCTCAGGGTCCTGCGATCGAGCCCCGCATCAGGCTCTCTGCTCAGCAGGGAGCCTGCTTCCCTCTCTCTCTCTCTGCCTGCCTCTCTGCCTACTTGTGATCTCTCTCTGTCAAATAAATAAATAAAATCTTAAAAAAAAAAATGAGTCTTTATACATATATAAGCATAAAGACTCTATGTATAGTATAGACTTTATATATGTATATATGTATGCATAAAGACTATATGTGTAGTATAGACATAATCTTTATACATATAGACTATATGTGTATATATATATGTATATAGTACTTAGAATATTGTTAGACAGATGTTTAATATTATTATTTTTATTAATGTTATTATTTTAATTGAAATAATTATTTTAATTGAAATCATATCTACCTCCTAGTCCCTCTCATTTATGGTCTACACAATGGACATGCATTCTACAAATTCAAGAACTTGGTAATGAGCCAGACTTTGTTTTAGGCACTAGAGATTCAGCAGTGAACAAAACAGACAAAAGTCCTACTTTTGGGAGCTTCTATTTTAGTGGATTTTGTTCACATTGATCATGATCTCCTTCATAGCTTTTCTAAGATGAAATGGGGACAATAGCAATTGAGGAGTCTGGAGAGCAAAGCTGAAGATACACGAAGGTGCTGCTGCTTCATTATCAGAAGAGTACTCTGCTACCTGCTCTATCTCCATGTTTCCAAGAACAAAACAGAACAAGTCTTGGTGTTGCCAGTAACCTGTCAGTCTACGCAAGTCATTTATTTATGCTTTCTAAAGGTGTTTCCCATTTGCAAAATGAGGGTGATGAAGGTTTTACAGCATTTATGGGTTTTTGTTTTGTTTTGTTTTTTTGCAATGGTCTTCCAGACAAGATCAAAATTCCTCAGGAATACTTCCAGGATTCTGCAAATATTTCATTATAATTTGACGTAATTTATTCATCAATTTTTTTTATTTTTAAATACTTTAATTCAAACTTCATGCAATCAAGTGGGATATATCAAATATTAGTATATTGGAGTCCCTATGGATTAAGATTCATCTGCAATAATTTATTCATGAATAAGAAAAAAATCATACATCTGAACTTATATATAAATAGAAATTAAGTTTTATTTTTACCTGTTTTTTATATTGCAGTTCTGTATAGGAGATGAATTGAAAATAGGGTATTAATAAAATGACTTTCAAATTCATTTGTCTACATAATAATGACTAAAATTTTGAGCCACTATTGTTAGCCAGAATCTCCCCTTATGTGTTCCACATATTTCCTTTAAATTTGAAAACAATTCCATGATGTTCACATAGCAAATCTTCCTTTCAAAAGGTGAAGAAACAGGCTAGAAAGATTAAGTAAATTGCCTAAGGTTGAATGATTACAGTGGCATAGCCAGAATTTTAATTTAATTTAATTTAGTTTTAATTTAATTTACTGTGTTTTTAACTACCACAACTATAACCATTTTTAGGGTCCCTTATTATGATAACCACCATAGTTATCTACCTTTCCATTCTGTTACATGGAAAATGGGCTCTTAGTATTGAAGGGTGAGTGTCAACAAGTCTAATGGTAAAAGTTTCTATGTAAATAACTTCCCAGGAGGCACACTATATGAACCATTGTGATTCCAAACAATAGCTTGTCCATCTGTTTCTGTTTCAGAGTAATAATCAGTTTCAAAAACTATTTTGCTTCTGTGTTTGCTATTGCTCACCAGGCATATGTTCACTATTTACATGATATACCCACTGTACTGCTTCCCTTCCATCCGGTCTCATTCCATACCTGGGCATTGTTCAAATCGTGACCAAAATGACATTTTGTGTGTGTGTGTGAGTTCTTTAAAAAATATATATGTATTTATTTATTTGAGACTGCGAGAGAGAGCACAAGAAGGGGGTGGGGAGTAGAGGGAAAAGCAGACTCCCTTCTGATTAGGGAGCCTGATGTGGGACTCGATCCTGGGACTCTGGGATCATGACCTCAGCTGAAGGCAGACACTTAACCAGCTGAGCCACGCAGGTGCCCCAAAATGACATTTCTAAACCATGGACTATCATGCCACTCTCCTGAGTGTTATCTACATTTCTCCTTCTGTATTTACATTCCTGGACCGTACACTGAAGGTTTCTCACAATCTGGTCCTGGTCTACTTTTCTAGAAAATTTTACCACTATACTTTTTGTACCTTAAATTCTGGTCTTTCTTTTTTTTCTTTTTTTAAGATGTTATTGTTTTATTTGAGAGAGAGAGAAAGAGAGGGAGAGATGGCACATAAGTTGGGGGGAGGGGTAGAGGGCGAGGAAGAAGCAGACTCCCCACTGAGCGGGCAGCCCAATGTAGGACTCAGTCCCAGGACCCTAAGTTCATGACCCCAGCTGCAGGCAGATGCTTAACTGACTGAGCCACACAGGTACCCCTCTGGTCTTGCTTTAAAACAAATACAAGTAATTCTGAAATTACCATTTGGTATTTCATAGTGCCTAGAACAGTGCATGATATGGCAAAAGCACCAGTCAATGCTTGTTGAAGAAAATTGTCTATGACTATGTCCAATCATTGTTAAAATTTGAATCCCATTCCTTAATTTAACTTTTAATACATTAAACGTGGATACAAAAATACAACATTCAGTTATAATGTTGTAACGAACCTCAGTCAGTAGCCTCA
Organism: Martes martes; assembly: GCF_963455335.1. Lineage (NCBI taxonomy): Eukaryota > Metazoa > Chordata > Mammalia > Carnivora > Mustelidae > Martes > Martes martes. The sequence continues at coordinate 45,034,256 of NC_137902.1, read as the reverse complement.
AGCCTCTTTAGAACTTTACTTCATTGACATGCAAAAAAGAAAACATTCAGTAAATCAGGAGACTTAAAAGAATTTCCTAAGTATTCTTAAGTCCAAGATTTAAACTGAATTAATGACTAAAAATCTGAGGGAAGTGGCTTTCTAAATTGTAAATGCCACATTTCTTGTTTTCTCTAGCTTGATCAGTTTATGGTTGAGCGGCACAATTAATAGCTACTATTTTTGTAAAGTACATGAAAAGTAATATTTTGTCTAGCTCTGTGGGTGGCATGAAGCTAGCAAAACATTCTACTTGGCATTATCCTGACACCAGTCAATGAAGCCATCAGGCAAATGAAACTGCTTTTGTGATAAGCAGCACAGTAATTGAAAATTGTCATTTTTTTCCCCCAGGAAAATCTGGAACTTTCATTTCAACGTTTTTCAAATCACGAGGAAGAAATGAATATTTATAAAACAAGATAAAGGGCACAGTCAGTGTATCATTTTTCTCAGTGAATTGTACACAATGAAGAAAGATAGTAAAACAATAATTCAAATCTAAACGTGAGTTGCTGCAGTAACTTAATTGTACAAGCATTTATTCAGTTCTATAGGCAAATGTGTAGGCAATGATTTGCAACGACATGGATGGAGCTAGAGAGTATGATGTTAAGTGAAATAAGTCAGTCAGAAAAAGACAAAGGCCATATGATTTCACTCCTTTGTGGAATTTAAGAAACAAAACAGAGGCATCTGGGTGGCTCAGTGGGTTAAAGCCTCTGCCTTCGGCTCAGGTCATGATCTCAGGGTCCTGGGATGGAGCCCTGCATCATCCCACTCTCTGCTCAGCAGTAGCCTGCCTCCCCCTCTCTCTGTGCCTGCCTCTCTACTTGCTTGTGATTTCTGTCTGTCAAATAAATAAATAAAATCTTAAAAAAAAAAAAAAGAAAAGAAAACAAATGAGCAAAGGGGGAAAAGAGGGAGAGAGAGAGGCACATCAAGAAACAGACTTTTAACTCTAGAGAAAAAACTGATGGTTATTGGGGTGGGGGGCGGGGGATGGATAAAATAGGTGATGGGGATTAAGGTGTTGTATGGAAGTACTGAACCGCTATATTGTGCACTTGAAATTAATATTACACTGTATGTTAACTAACTGGAATTCAAATAAAAACTTAAAAAAAAAACTATTAGCTGATATTTCGATTACAAAAAAATGTGTAGGCGATGATGTCAGAGCAAAGCGCATCCTGGTACATTTGGCGGTGGTAGTGGGGGCATCACTACATTAAACAGGTAGGTGCTCTCTTTTCATTAGAATTCAGCAGTTAACCTGTTAAGAGGTGATGACTGAGGATCCAGGTGTGAGGTCTGAACCTGTGGGCTGGAATCAGCAATCAGTTGATCAGGACAAACTTAGGCTATAAAACAGGATCAGTTTCAACCCAAAGGAGTCAAGAGCAGAATTCTACATCAAGATAGTAACTAAGCATAAATGTTTAGATTTGTTCTCTCACCAAATCACATTGGAACAGCAAAAGAGTTATTGGAAAAATAATAAATTCACAATTGTGTCAAAAACAGGAGGAAGTAACATTGAAAGACCAAAAAGAAAAAAAAAGTCAAATTTCTATGTGATATAAATCAGATGATGATATTGATTAGTGAAGAAACACATCAAGGATCAATAAACATTTAAGAAAAGCATAAATGAACAAGAAAAACCAAAATGAACAAACTAACACCTGACTCTTGAAGCCTCTGGAGGACTTAGCAGAAGAAATTCTGTGAAGAACAAATGGGATTTTAAATAATTCTGATAAGTGTCCTCAGAGAAATTACAGAGGGTATTAAACTCACAAAATATAGTAATATCCTCTTTTAAAAAAAAGTAATAATAAAAGAAAAAAATAGTTTGCAGAATTCTTAAAAATACCAAAATTTTCAAATCAATGTTAGTACATAATAATAGCTTGAAAGTGAGTTTATTTATTTACCTATCTTTTAAAATTTTATTTATTTGAGAGAGAGAGAGAGCACAAGTGGGGGTTGGGGGGCAGGGGCAAAGAGAAGAAAGGGAGAAGCAGATTCTCCACTGAGCAGGGAGATGGGCAGGGGGCTCGATCCCAGTACCCAGAGATCATGACCTGAGCCAAAGCCAGACACTTAACCAACTGAGCTACCCAGGAGCCCCTGAAAGTGAGTTTCGATCCAAATGATAAGCCGTATAGAAAGTCAAGGAAATTTTCACATTGTAGATAGAAAATTTATGAAGAAACATTAGGGACCTGGAAATCAGATCCAGAATAGCCTATTCATATGATAGGCTAAAGTCTTATATCCAACTTATTTCTACTTTCTACTTATTTCAAGTAAGTACTTGAGATTAAATTTCTTGGCTTTGGTTTTAAATTTCTGACTAGCTTTTTCTTTCGGAGCTTATGAAGTTGTGTTATTTTTTTCATTATAGTCAGATGATATTTCATAGATATTTATAATGTATGTTCTGTTCTACACATACAAAGTTGACTGATAGGTAGACAGATAATAAAGCTTGTGCTGTTTTATTCAAATAGTTTTTCACTTCTGAGATTGAGAAAGGGACAGGCAGGGCTAGGTAGGGAGAGATAGATAGGGGGTTCCGAGATCAGCCTCAAAGAAATCCCCAAAATGTAGAGGGGGAAGAAAACCAGAGATAAGGGCATACACCAGACCACCTTGCCCTAGGTGTCTGAGGAAGAAATCTAATTTATGACCATCTCCTGTGGTCAACAGAAAGTAGCCAGACCCTTAAAAGAAGTAAGCCATTAGAGATGTTATCACAGGTCCTTAATCAATGGTGCTGTAGTAGAAAAGTCATAAAGATTTAAGCTCCCTGGTTAGCTTTCTATAAAAGACCAACCCTAAAAGTCCTGTCAGGAACCCTCTCACCCCTGAGAGCTTTTTTCCCTGTATCCTTGCTTAATAAACTTTTTTTTTTTTTTGCATTTTTTTTTTCAGCGTAACAGTATTCATTGTTTTTGCATCACACCCAGTGCTCCATGCAATACGTGACCTCCCTAATACCCACCACCTGGTTCCCCCAACCTCCCTCCCCCCAAGCTTAATAAACTTCTGTCACTTTACTCACTCTGCTTTGTCCGCTAGATTCATTCTTCGACTCTGAGACAAAAACCTCGCTCTCCTGCTTCAAGAGCAAGGAGTGCCTTAGCATAAGCAAGGCTACACAGAATAAAAATTTCTTTCTATTTTATTTCTTATTCATGCCACATATCTAATAAATGTTATGTATTGGGAGGAGTGTGTCTCAGTTCCACACAGCCACTCAAGCCCCTGACTGAGATGCCCCTTCTTCTTGTGGCCACTCGATCTGGAACACGTGGCCTTCTCAGTTGGTGGAATGGAGAAGACATTGCTGGAGAATGAGGGGCAGCTCTTTCATACTTCAACCTGGAAGTGATATCCAACACCTCTGCCCTCTGCCCCTTACTAGTCACACAGCTTCACCTAACTCTAAGAGGTGTAAAGAAGGTAAGAGAACAGAAGAGACCTTTGGTGAGCTCTGCTGATTTCACTGTGGTGGGCTGAAGGGTTATGCTACGACTGGAGCATAATGCAGTGGCTAAGACAACCAGTTCTGGAGTCAGACCGGCTGTGTCAAATACTGCAGTCATCAATTACATCACCATCTCTGTGCCTTATGCTGAAAATAAGAATAAGACAGACCCCTACTTCATAGGATTGTTGGGAGGACAACATAAATTAATATAAATACAGTACTTAGAACAGAGCCTGACATTTAGTAAGTACTCCATAAGTATTAGCTATTAGCACAATTAGGATCTTTTTTGGTACCTCTAGCAGTGTAGGCTTTCAATGTTGCTATATATTATGTTGTTAATTACATAAAGGCTTATGACTGTCATATTCTTGGTGTAGATGATCAAAATAAAAATTTTAAATAAATCCCTTTCTCATCAGTTGAAATGAGGGGGGGGGATGCCAGATAAGTGTCCATTTCAATAAAAGATCAAGGAGTCTCCTGAGAAACAACTTTACCCAGCAGTAGAGAGAGTCAGACATGATGAACCTGACACCGTAAGCTGTGGAGGGGACAGGGGAATTCCAAATACAGTGTGACAATACATGACAATCAGCTTTGCTTCTCATTAATCTCCCTCAGATTCATGCACCAACCCTATATGCATAAGGGGATTTTAACGACAATATGAAAGCACCATTTTGCTAAGCATTCAATATTGTATGCAGCACAATGCTAGCAAGTATTTCCAAATGCAACACGCAAAAAGTGGGCATTAGTTCACAAACCTAACCCAGCTTTGGTCCCCTTGAGGGCATTCCCAGTGGGATACCCGGAGCACTCAGGAAAGTTGGTGGCCTCTGAAAGTGTTTGGTGTGTTTACGTCTTTGTCTGCTAAATTGGTTCTTTTACTCTTCATTCTCTGGCTGTGATCTTGTAATCAAAACAATAAAATAACAGGTAATATTTAGTGTCTGCCTATTTGGTGCCAGGCCCCTGGTTTGACACATTTCATACATTAGAACATTTTCAGATACCCTCATCCTACCTTAAAAGATAATTATTAGGGGTACCTGGGTGGCTCAGTGGGTTAAAGCCTCTGCCTTCAGCTCAGGTCATGATCTCAGGGTCCTGGGATTGAGCCCCGCATCGGGCTCTCTGCTCAGCGGGGAGCCTGCTTCCCCCTCTCTCTCTGCCTGCCTCTCTGCTGACTTGTGATTTCTCTCTGTCATAAATAAATAAAATCTTTTTTTAAAAAAAGATAATTATTATTTCCATTTTAAGGATGAGAACACTGAGATTTTATTTTATTTTACAATTATATTGTATATCATGATTTGGAATGAGATTAGATGCCAAAGACCTAATCTTTCTCACTAGGCTGCTTTGCCCCAGGTGTATTCAGGTGGTATATATAGCCAAAAACAAAGTGCCATATATTAAATAATTCAATGTTTTGAATTCATAAAATGCATTCGTTAATTTTAATTGTTCTTAAGGATTCATTTAGAGAATTTTTTTATTTCTGATCATCTATAAGAGAAAACAAATGTATAAAACCCAACATAGATTGTCTTTATGAATTTAGGGAACATTTTTCTTGGAGCCATATCTGTATTTTGATCTATCTAGATTTCCTCAGTTAAATATCAGTGAGAGTCCTCTCTAGTTTCCTTATTCTGGGTGATTTTCTTTGAGATTATGTTTTACCTCTGTTGGCAGCAAGCCCAACATTCCAACATTATCATATTGTTTATTTTACTTTGTTTGCTAATGCACTGTCACTGCTAAGAAGACTTCACAACTTTGAATATGAATGTAACATCTGGTTTAGTTTTAATAACATTTCATGCTGCAAATGCTAATATGATTTTTTTTTGTTTGTACTTCAACAAAAAAAAGTCTCAGATTGTCATTCTAATGAAGGCTGATTTCCACATTCCAATTCCTAAATGCTATGGTTTTTTCTTTTTTTTTTTTTTTTAATTTGGAAAGATGCATGAACATATGTTGCAAGCATATCACATACTGCTATTTCCCTTTTGTCATACTTTAATCTGCAACTTGCCATATCCTTCATTTGTCAGAATTGGGGCACTCTAGGGATTAGGTAAAATATCTCCTTCTCTATCCTACCTGATCTTATATATTAAGACAACTTTGTGACATGTTATAGCACATGATTCACCTCTCATCCAGAGAATCAGAATCACATATTCTGATAAAAGTCATACTGGAAAAACTTCTGATCACTCAGGTACGCTGAAAGTTTTCAGCACACAGAAATTTTAGAAAAGCACCTTGTGACATTTATTGGAGCAAGGATTGAGGACAGGGTTGGCAACCACATATGCAATCCATAGGCCAGTTACTTCCGTTCACAAGTCATGATGCCAGGATCCACTGAAATATTCTTCACGCACAGCTACAAGTTTAAGGTAATGAGGTTACATTTAAAATAACATTCTCGGGGTGCCTGGGTGGCTCAGTGGGTTAAAGCCTCTGCCTTCGGCTCAGGTCATGATCCCAGGGTCCTGGGATCGAGCCCCTCATCGGGCTCTCTGCTCAGCGGGGAACCTGCTTCCCCCCTCTCTCTGCCTGCCTCTCTGCCTACTTGTGATCTCTGTCTGTCAAATAAATAAATAAAATCTTTAAAAAAAAATAACGTTCTCAAAAAATTTGGGGGTATGCTATAGGCTAAGGTCTTACGAAGAACTCAGAGATGTGTAAGTACAAACTTGCTTCTCCTCTAAGAATTTTATTTTGTTGCAGAAAAACAAAAACATGTATCAAGAAAAAAAATTAAAAATGTAGTCAAGATACGAGAGCTAATTAGTGAGATATTTGCAAATACTGTGGAAATTTATAAAAACAAGAAAGCATGAGTGGCTAAATATTCAGGAAGAAACACGGAAAAATGAAAATTGGAGTTGGGTTCTGGATACCAAAGACACCCACTCCGTTTGTGCTGGGGGCAGCATAGTGTAAGGGCCTATTCAGCCAGAGTGGCCCCACCTCGGTTGAACTGCCATTTTGTTGTAAAACTTAAACTGACCTTGCCCCCCCCCCCCACCCCAGGGGAACTTATTTAAAAGCAAGTCCGGGAAACCAGTCCCAGGTAACAAAGTCCAAATACAAGGGTGGGTCAGGCCAGGTGGAGGTATTCAATCAGTGGGGGCGCATACTGTCTCCTTGCTACCAAGGAGTATGGGCCCCACCCTTTGGGCACCTTTTGGGCGCCAATTCTGAACTAGGTGATAGGCTGGTTCAAATGTCTACTAGGGTAAATTGTAATTCAATTGGTCACCTAGCATGACTGTGCAGCTTTCTCTGTGTGTTACAATTTCATTGGCCACCTGTGTGTGGCCAGGCCCAAACACATGGCCTTTGCTCTCTAAAAGTTAGTCTGGAAAGCAGGGAGGGGTGGGTCTGATTCTTGATGCTTGGCGCAAAATAAAGCTTTGCTTGACCTTCGCTTTGTATTAGTCTCGCTCCTTTAATCATGGACCCACTATTGGGGTACCCTGTTTTTGGGAGACCCAACAATGGGTAGAGGATGAGCTGACTGAAGGCCTGGGGGTGGAGAAATTCAAGGTATTCAGAGTGCAGTGTACTACCCTGTCTGCCTCAACATGCTAGAAACCTGAGACTGATTTTCAGGTGTGCACAGATACTGTTTAGTTCTACTTGGGCTTGACCTGGACCACGGAGGCTCTAGGTCCTTCAGGATAATGGAGACTTGTGTATTCATCCTAATATACCTGGAATATTAGTTCTATACAATCTTCTAGTTGTGCCATGATTTTAATAATATTTTGAAAGAATGCCTTAGGTTACAGCTTCTAGACCATTCTAACTAGATTAAAATTTCAAGAGAGATAGAAATTAGAGGGGTGCCTAGGTGGCTCAGTTGGTTAAGCATCTGATTTTGACGCAGGTCCTGATTTTAGGATCCTGGAATTAAGACCTGCAGCAGGCCCCTTGCCCAGGGTGGAAAGGGTGAGGCAAGATGAAGTCCTCTTCTCCCTCTCCCTCTCTCACTCTTTCTCAAATAAATAAATAAAATCTTTAAAAAAAGGTAATAATTAGAGGGATTTCAAGAGATTCTTCTCTTGCTGCTCATCATACATATGCTACATACGACTATACATTATGTTTATATATTATATACGATATGTATGCTATATATTATGTATATGGGATATTCATTTCATCCTCAAAGCAAGCCTATGCAGTAGCAGGATCAAAACATTTTTATGGACTAACAGCCATAAAACTATGTTGATCAAGGTTAAACTGCTTCTTCATGGCAGGATCTAGGTAGATTTCTCTAATACTCCTTGAAAGGAAAGGAGATGCAACAACAACAATGAAATAACTTTATAGTCATATTGGGCTTTCTGAAAAGCCCATTTCTGGAACTTTCTAGCCCCGAGCCTAGTAATTCCAAATCTCTGAAGTAAGACGGATAAATGTTAAACTTGGACTTATTGCAAAATAGGAAATTAGAGGTTAAATTATTTTTCATCTATCTATCATCCATCCATGTATATAAAATATATATATATATATATATATATATATATGCCTGCTATTTTAATAAAGTACTGGTAATTGTTATTTCTCTCTTTAAGAAAAATGCACAGGATTCCAAAATTTTTTTGGAATTTGGAGTAATCTACATATTTTGATTTTCAAAAATACCTTGAATTCTAGAAATATTTATTAGAATGTGGAAAACTTAATTTCTCCATATATTTTGTATATACTTTTTAGTGCCGGTGTCAGAAATTACAACAAATTCTTTTGATATTGAAATATTTTGAGCACAACATTTTATGTTAGTGTGGAAATTGGTTACAAGTCATTTTTTTTTATAAGTCATTTTTTAATAGAGTATTTTCAAAGAGCTTTAGATTTATTAAAAAAAAATTGAGAAGACAGTACAGAGAGATTTCATATGCCCTATACCAAGTTTCTATTATTAGCATCTTTTAGCTATAAAATACATTTGTTATAATTAATAAATATTGATACATTATTGGTCAAATCCCTACTTTATTCAGATTTCCTTAATTTTTCTCTATTCTTCCCTACATGTCACATTAACTTTACTTGTCATGTCTTCTTAGGCAACTCTATACTTGTGATAGTTTCTCAGATTTTCCTTATTTTAAGTAACCTTGAAAAATTTGAGAAACATTGATTAGGTATTTTGTAGAATGTCCCTCTATTGGATTTTGTCTGATGATTTTCTTGTGATTAAATGGGGGTTATGGTTTACTGAGAGTAAGACTATAGAGGAAACATAGCATTTATATCATGTCACATTGAGAATACATACTGTCAATTTGACTCATGGATATTGATGTTAACCTTGATCACATAACTTGAGATAGTGTTTGTCAGATTTCTCCATTATAAAGTTACCCTTTCTTCCCTTTTTATATTGTACTCTTTGGAAGATATCGTGCATAACCCACACTGAAGGAATGAGGAGTCATGCTCCACCTCTGAGCAGGTGTAATACTTAACATAAATTATTTGGGATTCCATTGCATGTGAAATTGGTCTCTTTTTTTCCATGTATTTATTTATCTAATCACTTACTTATATCTATATGGACTAATGGATATATAGTTTATACTTTGGTTTATATCTTATTCTACTTTTACATTTTGTTGCTCAACTTGTCCTATCTTTTCCAATGGGAACTCTTTAATTTGGTCCCTCTCTCCTTTTGAAAAATCCTCATTATTGTGGATTTTTTTCTTTTCTTTTTGAACACTTTCTTACTTTCTAGCACTCTAAAATACTCCAGGCTTATTCTGTATAATTCCTGCCCCGATGCTGGAATCAGTCATATATACAATGTTTGGGCATTGTTTGGGCAATGATATTAGAAACCAGATCTGGGCTTAGGTATGGTTGTTACTACTAGACCCTCTCAATGACAGCAAGGAAATCTATGCATGAATGCTAAGTTTTATATCTACTCATATCTATAACATTTTTATATGTAACTATAATCATATTTAGCTAGACATAAGCTGATGTTTGTAACTGTAATCCATTAACAACTGCATCAGTCTAGCCTCCTCCCTTTGCCTACTTCTAAACTCCTAACAGTAAGAAACCTGGCTTCTACCTCATTCATCTACTTGTTTAATTGTTCAGTTCCAGTGTACATGTATAGCAATACAAAATTGTTAATCCATATCCCTGTGGGAAACAACTCTATCAGCTAGGATACAGCTACTTTTGCCTTTAGTTTTATAGACTCCATCATTTCTAAGGTTACTTAGGTCAGCAATCTCCTCCACCCCAAAACACTCCTCCTTAAGTAGGGTTGTTTCATAAATGTGTAACACAGATTATTTTGCCTAACTCACCCTGATTCCTAAATGATCTTTTCATGTTTGTGTACATTAAGCTCTGCTCTTTGTACTATATAGTCCTATGGTTTTGTATAAATGCATGAGATCAGGTATCCACAATTACAGTATCATACAGAATAGTTTTATTGCCCTAAAAAACTATGCTTCACTTATTTAACTATCATTCCTACTTCCAAACATCTGACAACCAGTGACATCTTTACTATACTATTTTACTGTAGTTTTGTGTTTTCCAAAATTTCAAATGCTTTGAAACATATAGCATGTAGCTGTTTCAGACTGGGTTATTTCACTTAGCAATATATATTAAAAGTTGATCTATATTTATCGTGCCTTGATAACTCATTTCTTTTCATATCTGAATAACACACTATTATATGGATGTATAGCTCTTTGGTTTTGTGTTCATCAATTCAAGGGCATGTTGGTTTTCTAGTTTTGGGCAACTATAAATAAAGCTGTTATAAATATTCATATACAGGTGTTCATGTGTACACAGTTTTTCAAATCAGTTGTGCAAATACCTAAGAGTACAACTGGTGAATCAGACAGAAGGATTGACTTGCCATGTAAGAGACTGGCAAATTGTCTTTCAAAGTTGCTGTATCATTTTGCAATTCCAACAATGATGAGTGAGAATTGCTGTTGCTCTTCATCCTTGTCAGCTATCGGTATTGTTTGATTTTTTTGATGTAACCATTGTAATAAATATGTAGTCCTATCTCATTGTTGTCTGAATTTTGATTCCCTAATGACAAATTGCATTGAGAATATTTACATGTGGTTATTTGCCATCTATGCATTGAGAATATTTACATGTGGTTATTTGCCATCTATGTATCTTCTTTTGTGAGGTGTCTATTCATGTCTTTTGCCTACCCTTTTTTTTTTTTTAAATGGGGTGGTTTGTTTTCTTACTGTTGTGTTTTAAGAGGGCTTTGCATATTTTGGGCATAATCAGATACGTATTTTGCAAATATTTTCTCCCTACCTATAGTTCATTGTTTCTTTCTCTTAATATGATCTTTCTCTGAGTAGAAGTACTGAATTTTAATGAAGTCCAATTTACGAATTTAAAAAAAAAAATTCGTGTGTCATGTTTGTGATGTTGAATAAAATCTCATTGCCAAGTTAAGTATCACCTAGATTTTATCTTATGTTTTCTGCTTGAATTTTTTGTATTTTGTGTTTTGCATTTAGGCCTAAAATCCATTTGAGTTGATTTTGTGGAAGATGAAGCTTTCATTACAAGGTTAATGTTTTGTTTGATTTTTCATGTGGACATGAACTATTCCAGAAATAGTTGTTAAAAAAAAACTATCCTTTCTCCATTGAATTGCTTTTAGTCCTTTGTCAAAGATCAGTTGGCTATATCTGTGTGGGTCAATTTCTGGGCTTTTTATATAGTTTCATTCATCTATGTGTCCATCCTTTTGCCAATACCACATCATCTCATTATTCATTTATTTGACAGAGAGAGACGGAGAGGGAACACAAGCAGGGGGAATGGGAGAGGGAGAAGCAGGCTTCTCCCTTTAAGACTTCTCCCTTCTCTGTAAGTCTTGAAAACAAGGAGTGTGATTTCTCCAACTTTATTATTCTCTTTAGTGTTGTGTTGACAATTCTAGGTCTTTTACCTTCCCAAACAAACCTTAGAATCATTTTGCCAATCAGTTTGGCAAAAAATAGCTTAAAGGGATATTGATTAAGATTGTTCTTTAGATGAAACTGGGAAGAATTGAAATGTTAACAATACTGAGTCTTCCCACCCATGAGAAAAGAGCACCTCTCCATTGTCATTCTGACGTTTCTGTCTCCATTGTCATTCTGACGTTCTGTCATTTCTGTTTTGTAGTTTTCTGAACATAGACTCTATACTCATTTTGTGAAATTTATAGCTGTATATTGCATTGTATTTGTGCTCTTTTAAATGGCATTGATTTGTTTTAGTCATTTCCAATTCCAGCTTTTTATTGCAGATGTGGGAAAGCAATAGATTTTTGTATGTTAGCAGTGTATCTTTTGACTTTGCTATAGTCAATTAACAGTTCCAAGTATTTTGTTATTGTTGTTGAGTCTTTGGAATTTTCTATATAGACAATCATGCCATCTGTAAACAAAGCCATTCTTATTACTTTCTTCCCTGCCTATATAACCTTTACTTCTCTTGTATTCTTTCAGTAACTACAACATCCCAAACAATGTTGAAAGAGTAGTAAAGGAGGTCATTTTGTTTGTTCCTGATCTTGGGAAGAAAGCACCCAATTTCTCACCTTAAGTGTATGTTAGCTATAGTTGTCTTGTATATGTTCATTATCAAGTTGAGGAAGATCCTTTCTATTCCTACCTTACTGAAATTTTCATTATGAATGGATGTGATCTGTTTTGGGTATTTGTTTCATTTGGTTTGGTTTGGTATTTTGTTAAATCACATAATTTTAGCTATTTGATATGGTGGGTTATATCAACTTGTTTTTTTTTAGATGTTGAACCAGCCTTGCATGCCAGAAATAAGTTTCACTTCATCATGGCATATAATTATTTAAAAATATTGATTCTATTTGATAATATTTTTTGAAGATCTTTGTATGAATGTTTGTTAGAAATAATTGTTTATATTTTCTTTTCTTATAACATTGTTATCTGCTCCAGTGGGCCATACTGGCCAGGTGGTATTACTATAATGTTGACCTCATCATTAAAATGTACATAGAAAGTACTTGTTTTGCTTTTATTTTCTGGACATTTTAGAAAAATTGCATTTCCTTTCCCTTAAAAGTTTGCTAGAAATCACCAGTGAAACCATTTGGGTCTGGTGCTTTCTTTTCTGGAAAGTTATCATTAATTGATTCAATTTACTTAATAGAGGCCTATTCTGGTATTTATTTATCTTTGTGTGAGTTTTGGTCATTTTGTATCTTTTAATGAATTGATTCATTTCATCTAATTATCAAATTTGTGGGCATAGCATTATTTATACTATTTCTTTATTAGCCCTTGGTATTCACAAGATCAGTAATAAAGATTCTTCTTCTTTAATATCTGATATTGCTAATTGTGTTTTCTCTTTTTTCCCTGATTAGCCTAACTAAAATTTATCAACTTTATTGGTATTTTCAAGAATCAGTTTTTGGTATCATTGTATTTCTCTATTCTTTTCTTGTTTTCAATGTGACTGATTTCTCTTCTAATATTTATTATTTCTTTTTCATCTGTTTGCTTTGTTTTTAAATTGTCTCCTTTTTCTATTTCCCAAAATGGAAGTTTAAGATATTGATTTTAGATCTTTCTCTTTCTCCCTAATATATATGTATTTTTCTTTTTTTAAAGATTTTATTCATTTATTTGACAGAGAGAGACAGAGATCCCCTACAGGCAGGGGGAGTGAGAGAGAAAGAAGCAGGCTTCCTTCCAAGCAGGGAGTTCCGATGCTGGGCTGGATCCCAGGACTCTGGGATCATAACCTGAACCAAAGGCAGACACTTAATGACTGAGCCATCCAGGCACCCCTAATTTATGCATTTAATTGCTAAACACTGGTTTTGCTACATCCTACACATTTTGATAACTTGCACTGTCATTTATATTTGGCCCGAAAGATTTTTAAATTTCTCTGGAGATTTCTTCCTTTCCTCATTGTGTTATTTGGAAATGTACTGTTTCATCTGGGAATTTAATAATTAAATTTATGTTATTGATTTCTAGTTTAGTCTTCTTGTGGCCTGTGAGTCTATATTGTATATATTTTATTTTAATAAAATTTTAAAAAAATTTGTTGAAGTGTGTTTTTTAATATAGAATGTGGTCTAATTTGGTTTTATGTGAACCTGAAAAATGAATGCAGAAGAGTGTATATATAAAGATATATAGATATATCCTTCAGTGATTTTTTGGTGCTTGAACTATCAATTACTAAAAGAGGGGAGTTGAACTCTCCAACTAATGTGTTTATGAGGTATTCTATGGTTAGTGTTTCCTGTATTTGGAGGATCTAGAGAATTCAAATTTCCCTAGAGCCTTTGTTTTTGTCTTCCCTGATATCTTTGGAATCCCCAAAGAATGCTTTTTAAAATAAAGTTTGCACCTTGCAGCAAGTTGGCTATAATCCTCTGTTATTATGCTGGAGACTTGTGATGGTTATTTGTGTGGAGGGGAGATAATCTATAACTTTATGATTTAAACTCCATCTTTTGGCCAGCTGGCATCCCTGGACTGTGATCTTTGAAAGTATCTTTCCCCCTTCACTCTTAGATGCCTGGGAAGGTTATAGGGGGCTAAAGTCAGGTAATTTTCCTTTTCTCCAGTGGGCTAAGTTTTCTGTGAACTGTTTGTCCATGCTGAGTAGGTCTTTATTATGAAGAATACTATGGCTTATTTCACAATGATTGTTCTTTCCCTGTCAGATCCACGAAGGGATCTTCTTTGAATCATTGTGAGAGAAGGGTGCGGGTCTTGGAAGTAAAGCCCATAAGCATCTCCTAGGAGAGCAGTCTTCAAGAGCGTCTCGCTTTCACATCAGTTCACACTCAGCATCCAACAATTCATTAAAAGTGACATGTAAGTGTTCCTGCTGATTTATGGCTCTAGTGGCTTCTGATCTAAAAAAAAAAAAAAAAAAGTAGATCTCAGCTGTGTCCCTCTGGATAAAATTGTGTCTCCAGATTTCAGGGTAGCTTTTTGCCCTGCAATGGTAGTTTTCTGATGGGTCTAAGAAAAAGTTATTGGTTTTCAGTTTGCCCAGCTTTTTCTTTTAAGAATGAGAATAATTACTTCTGAGATTCTTACATATCAAAGGTGGAATTGGAAGTCTCCAAAGATATTTTTTATAATCCTTTATTCTAGACTTAGTCTAGGAGTCAGGGAAAAAAAATATGTTAATTAAACTAATGGTCTTGGAATTCAGCTGTGGTGCCACAAAGATAGGACAGACAGAGGAAGAATGTTCTTCAAGAGCTGGTAGTTTGACCACCATCATTTGAAATTGTTCTCACAGTTCTACCGAGTTGATCCACCAGCTACATGAATCCTATCTCCAGTCTTTTTTCTTGTTTGGAATCTAGTCTTACTGTTACCTACTTCGTAAGTAACACTTACTAAGTACTTACTTAGATGTAAGTAATTATAATGTATAGCGATTGAAAGCTATTACCTGGTGTCAATGCCTGAGGCAGATTTGTATCATGACCGTCCCCTTTTTTAAGACCTATGTGTGGGGCACCTGGGTGGCTCAGTGGGTTAAAGCCTCTGCCTTCGGCTCCGGTCATGATCCCAGAGTCCTGGGATGGAGCCCCACATCGGGCTCTCTGCTCAGCATGGAGCCTGCTTCCTTCTCTCTCTCTGCCTGCTTCTCTGCTTACTTGTGATCTCTGTCAAATAAATAAATAAAATAAAATCTTAAAAAAAAAAAAAGACCTATGTGTATCACCATCTATGTATGCTTTGAATAGGTAGAAAATTCAAACTTCACATTAGAGGGAAAAAAAAGTATGATTTTTTTTTAAATTTTTTTTTAAAGATTTTATTTATTTATTTGTCAGAGAGAGAGTACACACAAGCAGGCAGAGAGGCAGGCAGAGGCAGCAAGAGAAGCAGGCTCCCTGCTGAGCAAGGAGTCTGATGTGGGACTCAATCCCAGGACCCTGGGATCATGACCTGAGCCGAAGGCAGCGGCTTAACCAACTGAGCCACCCAGGCGTCCCAAAGTATGATATTTTTAATAGAGTGTAAGTCACTTTGAGGTGTGAGTAAAGGTGTGTTATATGTTGATTACTTGCCCACCATCCAGAAAAACAGACCCTTATTAGAAAGTCCAGAAGTCCTTCCATGACATGCTCTTGACATAAGATTATAAAATAAATCTTTGGTTCAATTACTCTTCTGTTTCATTGGATTAGGGCTGTCACTGTCTTAAACAGTTCCTCCTTTTATAATTGTCACCAAGACACTGTAGAGATTCTTAACCACAACCTCTCTCAGGAAAGGGGTCCTTTTCATCTTCCTTCGTCCGCATGCCCCCATTACATACATGAATGGAAGAAAGTATCTCTTACCACATGCATTTCTTCTCTCCAATTCTCACTTCTCAAATGAATTTGAACTGGAGGATGAAAGTTCTTTGAATTTCTAGGTTTCAGGTGTAGGGACAGGGCCCTAACAACAATATTCAAGAATTCATTTTCTTTTTCTTTTCTTTTTTTTTTTTTGAGAATTGAAGATTCATCTTCCTCACCTAAGGTCCCTTATTTCAAGAGCAAGGTCATTGTTCATGGGTACAAAATCAATCATCCAATCACTATGAATGAAATAATTTATGATAGAGACAGAACTGGCTTCAGAGGTCACGGTACACCAAGCATTCTGGTATAGATTCCTGCCAAACTGTCAAGCCCTGATTGTGTCAGTCATGGCATATGCTATATGTTGAACCATTTGCCCCCTCATTTCTTTCTAACCTATAATTATGTTGCCAAAAGCAATTTCTTCCCAGCAATAAATTTATATGGTAAAACAGACTACACTTGAAAGCACCATTCATAAAGCTTCCCTACTGTCTGATGCCATGAACCATGTATTTAACCTACAAGTGATGGGGAGTATGCACTTAATTATAGCTGGCCTGGTGTGCATCACTAATTAAGAACTAGGATGAATCCTCATTTGATCACTAGAGCTCAGATTGGAGATTTTATAAGACAAGATAAATTTCACTAAGGAGGAAGTTTCTTGATTTAAATGGAAAAAAAAGGAAAGGAGAAAGAGAAGAAAGAAAAAATTTTGTTTGTATCATGCAACACAAGTTCTAGATATTTTTATAAATTTTAAAATAAATTAACTCCTTATATCACAACAATATTCTAAGATATGCATTACTAACTTCATTTTATAGATGTAAAGAACAATGAATGAGACAAAAGAAAGAAGTAATATAGAAATGATAAGATACAATCAGCAAATTTGCTGCCATAGATACCTAGAGGATATTGTGGAGATACTTAGAGAGAATACATTCTTTTGTAAGTGCATGTTGTGGGAACAAAGTAATTTGCTCGTGTGTCCCTCATCTTTACTCAGCAGACACATAGCTTTCTATTTCAAGAAAAGAGCAGACATGAGAACTTCCACAAGTTTCCACCTCTACTCCTCACTCACAGGGATCTGTGCTCATACCCTCAGCTCTCATTACTGTTACTATCAATGGTCCTTCCACAAGGTTCCCAAAGGTCAACCCCTCCACTTGCACATTAACTACTATTCCTTGCAGATTTTCTCCTTTCTACTGTACCACCATTTATGTCTTCCCCACTTTTTATTTCTCATCAACACACATGCATGCTATTTTTTTTCTCATATTTAAGGAAGATTTTATTTATTTTGTTTGAGAAAGACTGAAAGCAAGAGGGTGTGTGGGCCAGCAGGGCAAGGGGCAGAATGAGAGGGAGAGAATCTCAAGCAGACTCCTGGTTAAGTGCTTACTCCAGTGCAGGGCTCGATATCATGACCCTGAGATCATAACCTCAGCTGAAACCAAGAGTTGGACGCTCAACTGGCTGAGCCACCCAGGTGTCCCTCATATACCTATATATACACATTGTATGTATACACACACACACACACACACACACACACACACCCCTACACACACACATATATATATATATATTTTTTTTTCTCCCTATATATTCTTTCTCCCTATATATTCTTTCTGAGGTGTGATTTCATCTATTATCATGGCTTTAAATGCGATTTTTATGGTGATGGTTCCAAAGTTTATGTCACCATTTCACAGTGCTCCTGTGAACTTGAGATCCCTATATCCAAAACCTACAACATGCTTACTCAGATGTCTCACAGACATCATCACAGACATCTCAAATTAAGTAACTATAAAACTATAAAACTGAAATTCTGACCTTCTTTCAAAAGGAGGGCATGTATTGTATGGAGCACTGGGTGTGGTGCATAAACAATGAATTTTGGAACACTGAAAAAAAAAAAAAAACTTACCCTCTTTTATCACCCAGCATCATTCAGCATCTCATACTGGCAACCCCATCATTTTATATGCTTAGGAAAACATAACTATAGATTTATCTTTAATCTTTTACCTCAGAATTTAAATCCAATCCAATTTAATTGGATTTAAATCCAATTTAAATCCTATGGCCACTGCCTTCAAAACAGAAATTCTAAATATTGTCACCAATCACCCCTTCAGAGTGATCTCTTTGTGGTCAGGATGCTGGCCAATTCAACTTCACACATTTATACAAAACAATTCTCAGTTCTGAACAGTTCAGGGATCATGGAGGGAAAAGAATGTAACATTTGAAAATACTTAGCATTTAATAAAATTGAAATATCTCCAAATTTTAATTTTTCTTATGTAGATACATTTCATACATTAAAATTATAAATAGCTATACAGTCCTCTGTAGAAGACAATTACTACTATACCTGCTCCCCAACATGCTGGAGTCAACAGTGTCACCTCCCTATCTTTTGTTGTTGTTGCCTAGTGTTTGGCCTTGTTTGTTATGGATACACTTCACATCAAATCTGAAAAAAATGATATAAATTAAAAGACACACCACCCTTTTATCTCCTTCTAAAATTTTTTCTTAAAAGTGCTGCCAATTAATTTACAATAGTGCCTTTGAATAATCATTCAATATACCTCTGAGATTTGAAATTTCTTTCAACATTTTGAGCAATTTGACAATTTCTCACGCTTTAGTTGCACTCTTATCTCGTAATAGTCAATACCTATACATGCATCTCAGTAACACAAAATAATAAAATGCTGTAAAAAAAAAAGTCCTATATAATAATTAGAAAAAAAATATAGTTCCTTCTGCTAGTAACTTCCTTTCTTATGTCCTGTATAGCTCTTGCTTGCTACTTTGAAACAAGGGAGTATGAGACCGCTGCCAGTCTACCAATGACAAGTATTTGATTTAATATCATCCAATGTATTAGTAATGCTGTATTTCCATACCTTTCTGAGTACAACAACTTTTCACTTTGGTCTAAAATCATATTAGTTGTTCAAGAAGACATCTCTTTTTTTTTTTTTTTTTTTAATAAAGATTTTATTTATTTATTTGTCAGAGAGAGAGAGAGTGAGACAGAGAGCACAAGCAGGGAGAGCAGCAGGCAGAGAGAGAAGCAGGCTTCCCACATAGCAAGGAACCTGATGGGACTCAATCCCAGGACCCTGGGATCATGACCAGAGCCCAAAGCAGACGCTAACCAACTGAGCCACCCAGGCATCCTGTAGGTGACATTTCAAACAACAATTTAACTCTACTTATGTAACATTAACACTGCACTTAGCTAAATCGATAACGATAATAGCCGGACTAGCTACATTCCAGTTGAGCATAACCCCGCAGTGGCATCTACATCATGGCTGTTTCCTGACTAAAAATGATTGTGAGAGTCATTTAAATTTCAGCTATGTGAAAAACAAATGTAACTGTGATATCTGAAAATATTGTAATATTAGACTCCACGATATAGGGTACTTTTCCTTCTTTAGATCTTTCCTTGGTATTTTTTATAGACAGTTAATTTACTGTTTGATCATCAATAATTCCCAAATCTTTTTAGTAGTCATCACTGCTATCTCTTTATTGGAGCCAATCATCTAATAATGTTTTTAATTTTGGTCTTTATGTGACAAAATTGATGTGGTATTGTATGCATAAGGGACATGTTTTTGTCCCCCCATATTTAGAGCATTAGTTTTTTTGAATACATAATTGTGGGCATTTAAATTTCATTGTAGGGACGCCTGGGTGGCTCAGTTGGTTAAGCGGCTGCCTTCGGCTCAGGTCATGATCCCAGCGTCCTGGGATCGAGTCCCACATCGGGCTCCTTGCTCGGCGGGGAGCCTGCTTCTCCCTCTGCCTCTGCCTGCCACTCTGTCTGCCTGTGCTCGCTCGCTCGCTCTCTCTCTCTGACAAATAAATAAAATATAAATTTCATTGTAATTTATCTAGGCTTGGGTCTTGTGTTTTGTACCTACTGGCATTCTGAATAGGATGATCATATGATTTATTACAGTTTGTGAGTAAACATTCTCACAGATTTTAAATAAACTGCAAGCACAGTATGGAGGGCCCATGTACAGAAAATAGCTTAATGTCATTTAAAGAGATTTAGATTGATTTACAAAGTTGATTTTTAAAGGTTCAACTGATTTTTATACCCTGGTGATAATGGGCAACAAAGACAGAAATCATGTACTGCTACGCTAATGTGTATTTGTATATTTATCATTTGTATCATCATGAAAATTTTACAGTTATTCTAAATGTGTGTACATAAAATATATGTAAATTCCTACAATTATAACTTCTATTTGGGTTGGTACAAGTTTGAAAATTGCTTGGTTAAATTCTGAATTATATGTGTACCAAAGCTAATTCCAAAAATGGTTTTGCTCTAAGGGTTTCTTAATTAGGTATCACATTTCTCTGTGCCATAATACTCTGCTCCACCAAAATTTGTGTTTATAGCATCAAGCACATAAAACAGTCATCTTCAAAGGAGGACTTTATAACCTTCATTTGCAAAATGGCATAAATAATAAGATCAGATGTTTCATATTTAACGGAATGAAATTCTAAACTTTCCTTTGATATAGTACACTGAATGAAGAATCAAACCATCATTAGGATTAACTTACCTAATTTTCTATTTGATGCAACTGCTGACAGTGCTACACAACTGGCACCATTATTATCAAGTTCCCATTCTGCTAAGGGAACCAACTCCCAGAAGCCACCTCTGTTTGTTGGCATGCTACTAAAAACTCCCCCCTTAGGATATCTCCTTTGCACTCTTTAATCAGAACAGCACTGGAGATAATATGTTTAAATTATGGTCCATTAGCTCTTGGGATGTGGATAGGAGAGGCAAGAGGAGGAGTGCCCCGGCAGTTTATTAGCCTGCTCAGTTCTCCCCTCATACTGATAGAGGGTATTCCTGTCTTGAGTCTAGTAGGGATTCATGAAATCTTTGATCATCAAGGATGTTATTGACTATTGGCATGAGTTATATATCTGTTACCAGCTTGAGGAAGTATTTCTCTTCCTAGCCCAGTAAGTATTTTTTCTCTTCATATGGACATTGAATTTCATCAAAACTTTATCAGAATACATGGATATGATATAGTATTCTTTCTTGGGTGTTGAGATACATTGCTTATTTTTTTTAATGGCTGCAATTATTCCCCTCCTTGTGTGGACCTTTCCATGTAACAAGGTGAGTGCAAGCAAAAGCAAGAGAGTGTGGATCAGACTCATCAGGCAATCTCTAAGCATGCAAGAAAGTCCCACCAAGTTCAGCAGTGATACCTACCCTACTGACCATGGACCCATTGATTCCTGAGCAATAACAAATGCATATTATTTTAAACAACTAAGTTTTGGAGTGGTTTGTTACACAGTAAAAGCTAAATGATTACAAAATAATTGAGCATATACAGCTATAGATACATGTACACATGTGGGTAGATGTATATTGTACAGAAAATTATTTAAAAATGTACAAGCAAATTGATGTCAGCATTTTTCCAGGATAACATATGGATGTTTTAAATTGGTATGTAGTCAAGTCTTTTAGTATCTTCAGGTGTGATTTATTTTTTATTCATTTATTCTTTAAGATTTTATTTATTTATTTGACATGGAGGGAGAGAGAGGGAGAGCACACATAAGCAGGGGGAGCAGCAGAGGGAGAGGGAGAAGCAGACTCTTTCCTGAGCAGGGAGCCCGACGAGGAACTCTATCCCAGCGCCCACCCCAGGTCATGACCTGAGCCCAGGGTAGACGCTTAATGGACTGAGCCGCACAGGCCCTATTTTTTATTGTAATGCTTATTTCTTTCTGGATACCAGGTTTATATAAATAGCTTTAGTTTCTTTAACCCTTAAAGATTAATTTATTTATTTTGGAGAGAGAGAGAGAGAGTGCATGCGAGAGTGAGCAGGGTGAGGGGAAAGGCAGAAGGAGAGAATTTCAAGCAGTTTTCTCCGCTGAATAGGGAGTGGATGTGGGGCTTGATATCTGGACCCTGAGGTCATGACATGAACTGAAATCAAGAGTTGGTTGCTTAATTGACCGAGTCACCCAGGTTCTTTAACTCTTAATCATGATGAATTATATTACAATAATAGAATAACCAATATCAAACCTTATATGCATTCTCTAAATAAACAACATTTGCCATTATTCTTCCAATATAATACTATATAATATTTTTTTTTAAGATTTAGTGTCTTGATATTAAAGGACACTGCTCTTGGGCTTTCTTATTTTATGCTATCTTTGTCCCATTTTGGTTGTTAGTGTTCTATAGAAAGGAACTGGGATATAGAGTTTCTTCATGTATTTTATGTCTGCTTACTCATTTCTCCTTAGGGCATTTATATTTCTCTTTTTATTGTTTGTTTGTTTTTAAATGATTGCCACAGATCTATGTTATTCAACTTTGCAAATGAGTAATACTTATATTCATCTGTAACTTTTACTATAATTTTCTTTTATGATAGCCTACATTTAAAATGTCGCCTTTCCTCCTACTTTGTTTAGACTAGTCTTACTGGTCTTAGATTTATGATGATATGTTGTAATTTTGTGTTTGAAGAGAAGATGTGAGTAGGAAGGCCTGAAATTTCAGGCAGAATAAGTAACTTCAAATCTTTATGCTCATATGAAGGTGGATGACCCAGGAAAGAATGATCAGAATATCTTGTAACTAAGCAGATGATGTTGTGTAGGAGTAATATTCCGGGGTTGTTATGAACACCAAGAAGAGCCATAACATTAATCAAATGATCAATGTATAGTCATTAAACAAATACATGTCAAGCACCTAATATGTTTTAGTCTTTTTCATAGCACCAATGATAAAAATCCAAGATAAAAAAGAAACAGTCTCATTCTTCATGAAATATATGTTTTAGTAAGGAAATTAAAAGTTACAGTGTCACAAATTTTCCTATGAATTTGTATTCTACTCATACACAAATCTGGCATGAAATGTGTATAAGCCATATTCTAACAGGAGTTTGCATGTAAATGAAGCTGAAGTCCCAGAAATTTGTCTCTGTTTAAATAATAAACTCTTGGGGAGCTGGGTGGCTCGGTCAGTAAGTGTCCGACTCTTGATTTCAGCTTAGGTCATGATCTCAGAGTCATGAGATCGAGCCCCACATTGGGCTCTGCACTGGGTTTGGAGAATGCTTAAGATTCTGACTCTCTTCTTCTCCCTCTGTCCTCAGCCCCCTCTCCCCAATCAAATAAATAAATAAATCTTAATATCTAGCACTAATATTTGGGAATGCTATACAAACTTTTGAACCCTAAAAGTATACTACTCAGAGTTTGATGGTGTCAATAGTAATCATAAAAGATTTGTGTATACAACATTTCTTTGGGCTCTTTCCAGCAAAGAAGGGTGTTCCTATACCTTTAAAGAGGAAAGACACAGAGGCAGGAGGTAAAGCTTCATATCAGCATGGGCTGTGCCTGAATGATCAGAATTAAAGTGAGATCAGGCATTCGGAGCAGGTATAGAAAGCTATTCATAACCAAGATCATGATTTCATTCGTGTGGTGATTCTTAGGATGGGTTTCACCACAATGTCAGTGGGGGGGCATCATGTTTGGTCCAGGTGCTGATCCCAGCAGGCCTGGCTCCGGCTCCACCTGCGTTTCTTCCATGCATCCTATCAGTCATTCAGAGTTTGCTCCTCTGCAGTTCCCCCAGCCTACTTCCGACCATCAGAAGAAGCTGCATTGCCAGCATCTCAATGTGAAATGTGACAACATATCTCCATAGAGGATCTGCTGAGCTTGAACCTGATAAATACAAAAATCAGACGGGGCTACAACAAACAAAAATCCAAAATGAGACAGCTTCAATGGTGAATTTTACCTAACATTTAAAGAAGAGTTTAAATACCTATTCTTCTCAAGCTATGTCAAAAGAGAAGAGAAAGGAAAGCTTCCAAATTCATTCCATGAGGCCAGGATTACCCTGATATCAAAACCAGATTAAAACACTACAAAAAAACCCAAGAGGACTACAGGCCAATATCTCTGATGATTATAGATCCAAAAATCCTCAACAACATATTGGCAAACCAAATCAAATACTATTTTAAAAAATCATTCATCACAAACAAGTGAGATTCATTCCTGGGATTTAAGGGTGGTTCAATATTTGCAAATTCATTAATGTGATCCATAATATAAATAAGGAAAAGGATAAAACCCTTATTATCATTTTAACAGATGCAGAAAAACGATGTGACAAAGTACAACATCTACTCATGATTAAAAAAAGAAAAAAAAGTCAACCAAGTATGTTTAGAGGAAATATACAACAACATAATAAAGACCATAATGAAAAACCCAAGTGAACATAATATTTTTTAAAGATCTTATTTATTTATTTGAGAGAGAGCATGAGAGAGTGGGGGGGTCAGAGGGAGAAGCAGACTTCCTGCTGAGCAGGGAGCCTGATGTGGGACTTGATCCCGGGACTCCAGAATCCTGATCTAATCTGAAGGCAGTCACTTAACCAACTGAGCCCCCTAGGCACCTTGAATATCATATTCAATGGGAAAAATATCAGCCTTTCCCCTAAGGTCAGGAACAAGACAAAGCCATGCACTCTTACCACTTATTCAGCATAGTACTAGAAGTCCTAGCTACAACCATCAGAGAACAAAAATAAATAAAAGACCTCCAAATTTTAAGGAAGAAGTAAAACTTTCACTATTTTCATATGACATGATACTATGTACAGAAAACCTGAAAGACTCTACCAAAAAAAACCACTAGAACTGATAAATGAATTCAGTGATGTTGCAGAATACAAAAATCAATACACAAATCTGTTGCATTTCTTTAAAAAGAAAGATTTTATTTATTTATTTGAGAGAGAGAGTGAAAGAGAGAGAGCACATGAGCTGGGGGAGAGGTGGAGGGAAAGGGAGAAGCAGACTCCCTGCTGAACAAGGAGCCTGACACAGGGCTTAATCCCAGGACCCCAAGATCATGACCTGAGCCAAAGGTAAACACTTAACTTGATTGAGCCACCAAGTGCCCCAGATCTGCTGCATTTCTATACACCAGTAATGAAGCAGTAGAAAGAGAAATTCATCCCATTTACAATTGTACCAAAAAAAATAAGATACCTAGGAATGAACCTAACCAAAGAAGAAAGACCTTTACTCTAAAAACAATAAAACACTGATAAAAGAAACTCATGTTGACACAAAGAAATGGAAATACATTCCATGGTCATGGACTGGAAGAAGAAATATTGTTAATATGTCTATAATATCCAAAGCAATCCACACATTTAATGCAATCCTTATCAAAATACCAACAGTATTTTTCACAGAGTTAGAACAAACAATCCTAAAATTTATTTGGAAATACAAAGACCCCAAATAACCAAAGCAACCTTGATTAAGAAAAGCAAAGCTGGAGGCATTACAATTTTAGACTTCCAAGTTATATTACAAAGCTGTAGTAATAAAAAAAAATATGGTATTGGCAGAAAAATAGACACATAGATCAATAGTCCAGGACAGAAAACCCAGAAATGAACCCATAACTATATGTCCCATTAATTCTGATAAAGCAGGAAAGAATATCCAATGGGAAAGAGTCTGTCTCTTCCATAAATGGTGCTGGGAAAACTAGACAACCATAAGCAAAGGACTAAAACTGGACCACTTTCTTATACCATACACAAAAGTAAGTTAAAAATGGATGAAACTCCTAACTATGAGCCCTGAAACCATAAAATCCTAGAAGAGAACACAAATGGTAACTTTTTTTGACATTGAACATAGCAACTTCTTACTAGATATGTCTCTGGAGTCAAGGGAAACAAAAGCAAAAATAAATGATTGGGACCACATCACAATAAAAACTTCTGCACAGCAAAGGAAACAATCAACAAATCTAAAAGACAACCCAGAGAATGGTAGAAGATATTTGCAAATGACATATCCAATAAGGGGCTAGTGTCCAAAATATATAAAGAACAGATACAACTCAACATGCACACACACATATACAAATAATCCAATTAAAAATGGGCAAAAGACATAAAAAGACATTTAACCAAGGAAGACATCCAGAAGGCCAACAGATACGTGAAAAGGTGCTCAATATCACTCATCATCAGGGAAATAAAAATCAAAACTGCAATGAGATATCACCTCACAACTGACAGAATGGCTAAAATCAACAACACAAGAAACAAAATGTGTTGGCGAGGATGTAGAGAGTAAGAAAATCCCTTGCACTGTTGTTGGGAATGCAAACTGGGGTGGCCACTATAGAAAACAATATAGAGGTTCCTCAAATAATTAAAACTGGATTACCATTTGATCAAAGAATTCCACTAGTGGGCATTTACTCAAAGAATTCAAAAACACTAATTCAAGATATAGGAACCTCTATGTTTATTGTAACATTATTTACAATAGCCAAAATAAGGAAGCAGCCCAAGTATCCATGGATAGATGAATGGATCAAGAAGTCATGGTATAGGGGGAGGAGTCACGATGGCGGAGAAGTAGCAGGCTGAGACGACATTGGGTAGCAGGAGATCAGCTAGATAGCTTATCTAACCATTGTGAACACCTACAAATCCAACGGGAAATCGAAGAGAAGAAGAGCAACAATTCCAGAAACAGAAAATCGATCACTTTCTGAAAGGTAGGACCTGCGGAAAACTGAATCCAAAGCGACGGGAAGATAGACCCCGGGCGGAGGGGCCAGCACCTGGCAAGTGGTGGAGCGACGGAGCACAAAATCGGGACTTTTAAAAGTCAGCTCCACTGGGATACATCGCTCCAGAGGCTAAACTGGGGGGAAACCCAGGCGGGGTCAGCATAACCCCAGGTCCCGCGGGGTCACAGAAGGACTGGGGGTGTCTGAGTGCCGCAGAGCTCGCAGGTATTAGAGCGGGGAAGCCGGCTACAGCGACAAAGCCGAGGAGTGAGCTCTAAGCCCGGGGTTACCTTGTGTGGGTCGCAGGCTGGGTGGGCTAGGAGCGCGGCTGGAGGCCACAGAGACGAAAGCGACCCGGCGCTTTTCTACAGCTCCAGCAATTGACTGCTTTCCTCAAGGCGCGACCACAGGCCACAGAGGCGGGGCGGTGGGCGCTTTGCTCTGAGAGCGCACTGAGGAGCGGAACCCCAAGCTCTCGGCTTCTCTGGGCCGGAGACTGGGAGGCCGCCATCTTCATTCTCGTCCTCCGGAACTCTACGGAAAGCGCTCAGGGAACAAAAGCTCCCGAAAGCAAACCCGAGCAGATTACTTAGCCCAGCCCCTGGCAAGGGCGGTGCAATTCCGCCTGTGGCAAAGACACTTGAGAATCACTACAACAGGCCCCTCCCCCAGAAGATCAACAAGAAACCCATCCAAAACAAACTTCGCTCACCAAGAACAGCGGAATTCCACAGCAGGAGAAAGCAAATCTTATCTGGACAAAATGACAAGGCAGAAAAACTCACCTCAAAAAAAAGAACAAGAGGCCGTACTGAAGGCTGGAGACCTAATCAATACAGACATAGGTAACATGACAGATCTAGAGTTCAGAATGACAATTCTCAAGGTTCTAGCCGGGCTCGAAAAAGGCATAGAAGATATTAGAGAAACCCTCTCTGGAGAGATAAAAGCCCTTTCTGGAGAAATAAAAGAACTAAAATTTAACCAAGTTGAAATCAAAAAAGCTATTCATGAGGTGCAATCAAAAATGGAAGCTCTCACTGCCAGGATAAATGAGGCAGAAGAAAGAATTAGTGACATAGAAGACCCAATGACAGAGAATAAAGAAGCTGAGCAAAAGAGAGACAAACAAATACTGGACCACGAGGAGAGAATTCGAGAGATAAGCGACACCATAAGACGACACAACATTAGAATAATTGGGATTCCAGAAGAAGAAGAAAGAGAGAGGGGAGCAGAAGGTATATTGGAGACAATTATTGGAGAGAATTTCCCTAATATGGCAAAGGGAACAAACATCAAAATCCAGGAAATGCTAAGAAGGCCCCTCAAAATCAATAAGATTAGGTCCACATCTCGTCACCTGATAGTAAAATTTACAAGTCTTAGTGACAAAGAGAAAATCCTGAAAGCAGCCTGGGAAAAGAAGTCTGTAACATACAAGGGTAAAAACATTAGATTGGCAGCGGACCTATCCACAGAGACCTGGCAGGCCAGAAAGAACTGGCATGATATATTCAGAGCACTAAACGAGAAAAACATGCAGCCAAGAATACTATATCCGGCTAGGCTATCGTTGAAAATAGAAGGAGAGATAAACAGCTTCCAGGACAAACAAAAGCTGAAAGAATTTGCAAACACCAAACCAGCTCTACAGGAAATATTGAAAGGGGTCCTCTAAGCAAAGAGAGACCCTAAAAGTAGTAGATCAGAAAGAAACAGAGACAATATACAGTAACAGTCACCTTACAGGCAATACAATGGCACTAAATTCATATCTCTCAATAGTTACCCTGAATGTTAATGGGCTCAATGCCCCAATCAAAAGACACAGGGTATCAGAATGGATAAAAAAACAAAACCCATCAATATGCTGCCTACAAGAAACTCATTTTACACCCAAAGACACCTCCAGATTTAAAGTGAGGGGGTGGAAAACAATGTACCATGCTAATGGACATCAGAAGAAAGCTGGGGTGGCAATCCTTATATCAGATCAATTAGATTTTAAGCCAAAGACTATAATAAGAGATGAGGAAGGACACTATATCATACTCAAAGGGTCTGTCCAACAAGAAGATCTAACAATCTTAAATATCTATGCCCCTAACATGGGAGCAGCCAACTATATAAACCAATTCATCGACAGTAATACAATAATAGCAGGGGACTTTAACACTCCCCTCACTGAAATGGACAGATCATCTAAGCAAAAGATCAACAAGGAAATAAAGGCCTTAAATGACACACTGGACCAGATGGACATCACAGATATATTCAGAACATTCCATCCCGAAGCAACAGAATATACATTCTTCTCTAGTGCACATGGAACATTCTCCAGAATAGACCACATCCTGGGTCATAAATCAGGTCTCAATCGGTACCAAAAGATTGAGATCATTCCCTGCATATTTTCAGACCACAATGCTCTGAAGCTCGAACTCAATCACAAGAGGAAATTTGGAAAGAATGCAAATACATGGAGACTAAACAGCATCCTTCTAAAAAATGAATGGGTCAACCAGGAAATTAAAGAAGAATTGAAAAAATTCATGGAAACAAATGATAATGAAAACACAACAGTTCAAAATCTGTGGGACACAACAAAGGCAGTCCTGAGAGGAAAATATATAGCGGTGCAAGCCTTTCTCAAGAAACAAGAAAGGTCTCAAATACACAACCTAACCCTACACCTAAAGGAGCTGGAGAGAGAACAACAAAGAAAGCCTAAACCCAGCAGGAGAAGAGAAATCATAAAGATCAGAGCAGAAATCAATGAAATAGAAACTAAAAAAACAATAGAACAAATCAACAAAACTAGGAGCTGGTTCTTTGAAAGAATTAATAAGATTGATAAGCCCCTGGCCAGACTTATCAAAAAGAAAAGAGAAAGGACCCAAATAAATAAAATCATGAATGAAAGAGGAGAGATCACAACCAACACCAAAGAAATACAAACAATTATAAGAACATCATACTACGAGCAACTCTACGCCAACAAATTTGACAATCTGGAAGAAATGGATACATTTCTAGAGATGTATAAACTACCACAACTGAACCAGGAAGAAATAGATAACCTGAACAGACCCATAACCAGTAAGGAGATTGAAACAGTCATCAAAAATCTCCAAACAAACAAAAGTCCAGGACCAGACGGCTTCCCAGGGGAATTCTACCAAACATTTCAAGAAGAATTAATTCCTATTCTCCTGAAACTGTTCCAAAAAATAGAAATGGAAGGAAAACTTCCAAACTCATTCTATGAGGCCAGCATCACCTTGATCCCAAAACCAGACAAGGATCCCACCAAAAAAGAGAATTACAGACCAATATCCTTGATGAACACAGATGCGAAAATTCTCACCAAAATACTGGCCAATAGGATCCAACAGTACATTAAAAGGATTATTCACCACGACCAAGTGGGATTTATTCCAGGGCTGCAAGGTTGGTTCAACATCCGCAAATCCATCAATGTGATACAATACATTAATAAAAGAAAGAGCAAGAACCATATGATACTCTCAATAGATGCTGAAAAAACATTTGACAAAGTGCAGCATCCCTTCCTGATTAAAACTCTTCAAAGTGTAGGGATAGAAGGCACATACCTCAATATTATCAAAGCCATCTATGAAAAACCCACCGCAAATATCATCCTCAATGGAGAAAAACTGAAAGCTTTTCCGCTAAGGTCAGGAACACGGCAGGGATGTCCCTTATCACCACTGCTGTTCAATATAGTACTAGAAGTCCTAGCCTCAGCAATCAGACAACAAAAAGAAATTAAAGGCATCCAAATCGGCAAAGAAGAAGTCAAACTATCACTCTTTGCAGATGTTATGATACTATATGTGGAAAACCCAAAAGGCTCCACTCCAAAACTGCTAGAACTTATACAGGAATTCAGTGAAGTGTCAGGATATAAAGTCAATGCACAGAAATCAGTCGCATTTCTTTACACTAACAACAAGACAGAAGAAAGAGAAATTAAGGAGTCAGTCCCATTTACAATCGCACCCAAAACCATAAGATACCTAGGAATAAATCTAACCAAAGAGGCAAAGAATCTATACTCAGAAAACTATAAAGTACTCATGAAAGAAATTGAGGAAGACACAAAGAAATGGAAAAATATTCCATGCTCATGGATTGGAAGAACAAATATTGTGAAAATGTCTATTCTACCTAAAGCAATCTACACATTTAATGCAATCCCTATCAAAATCCCATCCATTTTTTTCAAAGAAATAGAACAAATAATCCTAAAATTTATATGGAACCAGAAAAGACCTCTAATAGCCAAAGGAATATTGAAAAAGAAAGCCAAAGTCGGTGGCATCACAATTCCAGACTTCAAGCTCTATTACAAAGCTGTCATCATCAAGACAGTATGGTACTGGCACAAAAACAGACATATAGACCAATGGAACAGAATAGAGAGCCCAGAAATAGACCCTCAACTCTATGGTCACCTAATCTTCGACAAAGCAGGAAAGAATATCCAATGGAAAAAAGACAGCCTCTTCAACAAATGGTGTTGGGAAAATTGGACAGTCACATGCAGAAAAATGAAATTGGACTATTTCCTTATACCACACACGAAAATAGACTCCAAATGGATGAAGGACCTCAATGTGCGAAAGGAATCTATCAAAATCCTTGAGGACAATGCAGGCAGCAACCTCTTTGACCTCAACCGCAGCAACTTCTTCCTAGGAACATCGCCAAAGGCAACAGAAGCAAGGGCAAAAATGAACTATTGGGATTTCATCAAGATCAAAAGCTTTTGCACAGCAAAGGAAACAGTTAACAAAACCAAAAGACAACTGACAGAATGGGAGAAGATATTTGCAAACGACATATCAGATAAAGGGCTAGTATCCAAAATCTATAAAGAGCTTATCAAACTCAATACCCAAAGAACAAATAATCCAGTCAAGAAATGGGCAGAGGACATGAACAGACATTTCTGCAAAGAAGACATCCAGATGGCCAACAGACACATGAAAAAATGCTCCACATCACTCGGCATCAGGGAAATACAAATCAAAACCACAATGAGATACCACCTCACACCAGTCAGAATGGCTAAAATTAACAAGTCAAGAAATGACAGATGCTGGCGAGGATGCAGAGAGAGGGGAACCCTCCTACGCTGCCGGTGGGAATGCAAGCTGGTGCAACCACTCTGGAAAACAGTGTGGAGGTTCCTCAAAAAACTGAAAATAGAGCTACCCTACGACCCAGCAATTGCACTCCTGGGTATATATCCTAAAGATACAAACGTGGTGCTCCAAAGGGGCACGTGCACCCGAATGTTTATAGCATGTTTATAGCAGTTTATAGCAGTTTATAGCAATGTCCACAATAGCCAAACTGTGGAAAGAGCCTAGATGTCCATCAACAGATGAATGGATAAAGAAGATGTGGTATATATACACAATGGAATACTATGCAGCCATCAAAAGACATGAAATCTTGCCATTTGCGACGACGTGGATGGAACTAGAGGGTATCATGCTTAGCAAAATAAGTCAATCAGAGAACGACAACTATCATA
Organism: Martes martes; assembly: GCF_963455335.1. Taxonomy (NCBI): domain Eukaryota; kingdom Metazoa; phylum Chordata; class Mammalia; order Carnivora; family Mustelidae; genus Martes; species Martes martes. The sequence goes on along the minus strand of NC_137902.1, from coordinate 45,002,000 downwards.
TGATCTCTTTGATATGAGGAAGTGGAGATGCAAGGCGGGGGGGGTTTGGGGGGAGGTAGGAAAAGAAAAAATGAAAAGATGGGATTGGGAGGGAGACAAACCATAAAAGACTCAATCTCAAGAAACAGACTGAGGGTTGCCGGGGGGAGGGGGGACGGGAGAGGGTGGTGGGGAAATGGACATTGGGGAGGGTATGGGCTATGATGAGTGCTGTGAAATGTGTAAACCTGACGATTCACAGACCTGTACCCCTGGGGATAAAAATACATTATATGTTTATTAAAATAAAAAAATTAAAAAAAAATAAAAGAAGTCATGGTATATATACATACAATGTAATATTACTCTGCCATAAAAAAGAATGAATTTTAGTAGTTAGTAGTGCAATGGCAGCTACTGTTTGCAGAGTTCTTTCTGTGTGCCCAGCACAGTGCTACATTTGACATCCACCATTATCAAATTCTACTGCAGTCACTAGTTTCACTGCTTTAGTACCTGCAAGGTGATCAACAACATTTCTATTAATATAAGGCCTGACCTTGACATTATTGAAAGAGATCCCTGTGTTTGCTGACATCCTAGGGCAACCTTATCAGTCTCTATCATCTGAAGGAGAGAAGCATATTTCCATTCCTAAAACCTGACATTTCCTAACATACTAGAAATTGACAATCTAAAAGAAAAGTAAGCCAAGGCATAGGATGCTGAATTGATTGTTATCACTGTTCCTTACATGAGTAATGAATCAGTTAAATCCTTCACTGTCTCAAGAAATCACCATCTGTTCTTTAGTCTTTAATTGATGTAAGAGATGTTTCAAGATATCTCCAATGGGAAACAATTCTGGTGTTCACAAAAACTGGCTGTCAGATTAGTGGGTCAGCCAACCAGATGGTGCCAGGGCTATTTGGTATCCAGGGCAGCTGCTGTCCTATCTGGGCAACATGGCCATTCCCTCCACTGCACAAATCATAAATCTGCCAGTACCACTCAAGCTCCTGATGTCTTTGCATCCAATAGAGAGTTTATTCTGGAGACAAGGTTTGGGAGGTAGGAAATGAACGTAGCAGAAGGCACAATGCATCCTTCAACTTCAGCACCTAGAGGGCATAGGCAGGGGTGGAAAAAGTTTTGGGTAAAACAAAATAAAGTTTCATCAACTAGCCAAGAATTCCAGATGCCAAGTTTATACCTCTTTGTAGGCATTTAGATAAAATCAAATGTTTAGGGGTTTGATTGCCATGCGTAGAAATACTCCATTTTTTGCAGGAAATTTTACTTTTTAAGTAAAGATCTATGCCATATTTACTAAATCTTATTCCTTGGTTCTGTGGAGTAAGTGGAGGACATTTCCTGATTCCCTCTTGATTATTCCTCAGGAAGTGCAAAGAGCCTATGCTGAAAGCATTGTGATATCATCAGCAATTCTTAGAATCATTTTGACCCCAGGCAAAATTGTCAAGTAAATAAAGCTGGATTGAAAGCTGTTTATATTCAGAATTGACCCTGTAGCTCTAACCCACCACATATGAAAGGTCAACAGTCACATTTCAAGATGTGTTAGGGAGCAGGACATTGTCTAGAAAGCTAGTATCCTAAAGTAAGTCCAAAATGAACGTGTTCTGTGCAGCAGGGAGTGGGTTTTAGGTAATTTTCAAACACATTTTCTTCTTGTGAAGGTACAGAAAGGTCTATGAGAATCCTTCTCCCCACAGTGCTATCGCCCACAGACAGGGACACGAAACCTGGCAACGACAATGACCTGCTCTGTAGAACTGAGACTTGCATTTGCTTAGTTTCCAGATCCCGGAAGTATTTTGGGAGAGCTGTGATTAAGTGCTACAGAAATGGGGTTATTTTATAGTTTATATTATCAGATTTGGCAAATAAAAAAGAAAATTAAATTGGAAATTTGGGTAAACATCTAATAGTGAATTTTGCTTTTAGTTCTTAATCTGGAATTCACATTTAAATGGGTGTCCTTGTCAGTTTGGGCTGCCATAAGAGAACACTGTAGACTAGGTCGCTGAAACAACGGAAATGTATTTCTCATAGCTCTAGAGGCTGGGAAGTCTGAGATCAGAATGCAGAGGGTTGGGTTCTTATGATGTGTCTCTTCCTGGTTTGCAGACAGTCACATTTTGCTGTGTTCTCACATGACCAGCAGAGAGAGGAGATGAAAATACTCTACTGTCTATATGAGGATACTCTTCCCATCGTGACAGCTCCCCCTGTCATGAACTAATTACCTCTCAAAGGCCCTATCTCCAAATACCATCACATTGGAAATTAGAGTTGCAACATACGAACTTTTCGAGGAAACACTCAGTCTATAGTGCTGGGATCCTGAATTTCCCTGGAAACTGAATTCATCTGAATTTAGTTCATCCGAACTTTGGGCATGTGGAAGCAGATTGAGAAAACTCTGCGCAGGAGTGAAAAACCTCCCATGGATCAATCTAGAATGTGGAATGGCAGATGCTGTAGTTGATGGAAAATGGGAAGGCATCCTCCTATTTTGTGCCAGCAAGACCAGTTTGGTCTCTATACTTAAGAATCTGTTTTCTGGGGCACCTGGGTGGCTCAATGGGTTAAGCCTCTGCCTTCTGCTCGGGTCATAATATCAGGGTTCTGGGATCAAGCCCCGCATAGGGTTCTGGGATCGAGCCCTGCATCAGGCTCTCTGCTCAGCGGGGGGCCTGCTTTCCTCTCTCTCTCTGCCTGACTCTCTGCCTACTTTTGATCTCCATCAAATAAATAAAAAACTAAAATCTTAAAAAAAAATCTGTTTTCTGGTTTACCTTTCTCTTTTCTTTTTTTCCCTATGTTCATACCCATGCCACCCTCCTGAATGGTCTAACATGATGGTGCTCGACACCCAGGATTTGGCTCAGGTAGGTACCAGTTACAGACGAGATACTCCTGAGTGCTAAACTGAGACATGGCTTCCCAAAGTCAGGAGCCCAGTCAAGGTAGAGAACTTTCCTGGTGTTGCAGGCCCCTACTAAAGCACCAACGAGCCAACATGAAAGTAACAGTGAAGCTTTTAATTACTTACTGCCATACTATAAATTACCAGCTAAACCTAGAGAAAGCACCAACCTCCCCCCTTTTAGTTTCCTCCATGGACGAGATCCCTAGTTGGGGATTAAGGGAGTGTCGACTAATGGTTAAGAAAGCTCCAAATACAAATTCCTGCAGTTTTTTGGACCAGAGACTGGGGTTTGGGGGGTAAAGTGTTGGACTAGGAGTGGAGAAGTGCTGGGTAGGGAGTCAGGGTGGAGAAAAGGGTCTTTGAGTTCCCCCCTCATTACCTACCATAAGGAGATCTCAGGGGAGGCACCAGAAGAGATCCCCTGCCCAAGGTCTCAGATGAAGAGACCTAGGCACGAAAGTGCCTGTGGCAGGGATACAGCTACAGGAAGAGCCTGACGAGACAGAAGGGTCTGGGTCCTTGACTGCACCTCTCTTCGAGGATGGCATTGCATTGGTGTGCACAAGCCCGGTGTCAGACGACTGCTTGCCCCCAAGCCCGCCAGGTAAGACCTTTGTATCGCCTAAAATTAGGCCTGGAAAAAAATCACACAGTGCCTCAGGAAGCTGGGGCTAAGCAGTCAGGGTTGGCACAAATTCTGAAACTCACCTACCATCTTGTCCCAAGGAAAATTCATGCAGGAGGGAAGTTGAATTCTTCACAATCTCATATTTTGTCTCATTTTATATCCACATTAATGTGTGCTCTTGTCAAATTCTTCCTTCTTTATATGCATTTCTGTCATGGTTTTAAGCTTATTTAATGATTAGGTACTGACTTTGTAAAATTCACTTTTTAAATTAATCTGTATGGTTTACAATGACCCTGATGATTCTAGTTACTGAATATGATGGTTGGCATAAATAAATAAATAGTGTGTGAGGCTGTGGTATAATTAGGCTTCTTTCTTTCTTTCTTTTTTTACCTCTCAGTGATTGAATTTTCATGAAGTTTAATTGGACCACATCTACCTGCAACGCAACATTCCCATGAGTGTATGGTAGAAACTGCCAGCACAGAGATCCGGAATTATTGCCAGCTAATATACTAAATATATTACATATTCCTTCTGTTTATTTGCTGTCCCCCACTATTAGAATTTAAGTTTCCTAGGGACAGAGTTTGTTTTTCTGTTTGTTTTTTGCTTTTGTCTTGTTTTAACCACTGCAGCATCTCTAGCATCTAGAGTAGTGTTTGGCAGAGTGTAGGCGTCACATTCATGTTTGGTGAATGAGTAGATGAACAAAGTTGGTGTGCTGGGAAATGGGTTTTTTTTGCTCTCAGTAAATATCTAAAATAACTTTTAAGTAGACATCACAGTTTAAGTGAGAAGTACATCACATTCATATTGTATCGTGATATTTCAATACAGGAGAAAAATTCTATGAGATAGATTCATTTATGAAATGCTCTGTACATCACTGGTTCTTTCAGATTTTCAGTGGGTTTGGTTTTCCTGTGTTCTTGCCTTTGAAGGCTGCTCATAAAATTCATAGGATAGATCTTATTGTAATTAAAAATCTCATTAAACATGTTTGATTCTAGGATCAAAATCCTTTTCTACCATTACTTTCCAGTGGACTCCATCTCAGCCCAAACTACTCTGTATTCAGTATCCAGAAGCTCAACCTCTGAACCACGGCTCCCAGTACTGCTGGAAGTCAGTCCCTTTCCTGGATTTGGTCATCCTCTTCACCTGGCTATGTATCTAGACTTGTCACAAGGTTTCATTCTCTCACAATACAGGAGAATCTTACCCTTCTTAGAAACTATCCCTCCCTCAAAGTCACAAGCACCACACATCTGATAAGAAGACTTTTAAAAAAGGCTTATAAAATTTTTACATAAAATATACTTTATTTTGAATAAAGTATAAGATTAGGTATCAATATATTTCATTTTAAAAATGATAGGTATTTTTAATTGAATCTAGGATTGAGGAACCTCTATAAGAATTTTATTAAGGTCATTATATAGCCCCATCTGTTTTAAAGTGTGAGACTCACATGATGAAAACATAAAAATGATAATGAGAAAACTATAAAAAAAAACTGGTAACCTTAATATTTCTTTATCATTTATTTTTTAAACCATCTTCCTGTAAACCTCAAACATTATTCTGGGAAAAGATTTAATCAATTAGGCACTTGTCACTAGTGGGGAAAATTTTTTTGATGATAATTTGGTAAACTTAAGAGTCTACAAAGATGTGAAATTATCTGGGCTCAATTTAGTATAGAAACAGAAAAGTACAGAGATTTATCCAGGGAAATATGCAGATTGCAGCATATAAACTTTCTTGATTCATCAGTTCTATTTTTTACCTTTCCATTCCAGAGACAGAAATTTAATAACAAAGGAAGTATCACTTTTATAATTCAGAGAAAAAATATACATATATTAGCCTGGACACATGCTGATTCTTACAGAAGAGTGGGAGCACTTGCCCTTATCCTCAAACTGAAATCTGAATGCATCTACCCACTCCATTAAGAGCCTGGAGTTTCTTTTTATTAGCTATCAATAATGATATCTCTCAGGCTTTAGCTATTTCTTCAACAATTTGATAATCTTGACCATAAGTTGGTCTAAAAATGCTTTATTTGGTCATGTGGTATGATGAAAAATATTTGGTCTTTTCCTCTGATTCCTGTCTCCTAAAAAGTTTGGAATTTCTTGAGTAAAAGGAATAACTTGTTATCATAGTGAGGTCCTTCCAACCATACCTGAGTTTTCGCTTATGAAGTGACTATTGGTAGACCTTGTGGAGCTCAAGATGGGGACTGTTTCCAGAGGAACCAACCACCTGATTGGAGGGTTGGAATGTTTAGCCCTGTCCCTGGCCTCCAGAGAAGGAATAGGGACTGGAAGTTGAGTTCAATCATCAACATCAGTAATTTAATCAAACACCCCTATGTAATGAAACCTGCATACAAACACCTATGGGATGAGGTTCAGAGAACTTCTGGGCTGGTGAATACATCAAGGTGCCAGGAGGGTAATGTGCCCAAAGAGGGGATGGGAGCTTCATATCCCTTCCCCTCCAACCCATACCTTGCCTTATGCATCTTTTCCATCTTGCTGTTTTATCCTTTAAAAAAAAAAAAAACCCAACAAACAAACAAAAAACTGAGTTGTATCCTTTATAATAAATAGTAATATTAAATAAAAGTCTTCCTTAAGTTCTGTGAATTGTACTAGTAAATTATCAAACCTGAGGCTGCAGTTCTGGCAACATCTGTATTTGTAGTTGTTAAGACAGAAATGTGGGTAGCTTGGACACCCCATTTGAAGCTGATGTCCAAACTAGGGGCAATCTTGTGGGACTGAGTCCTTAACCCATGGGGGCTGGGCTAAGTCCAGGTGGTTACAATTAGCATTGAATTGAAATGTTGGACACCCAAATAGGTGTTGGAGAATCAGAGAATTGGGTGGTGTAAGAAAAACAAAAACAAAAACTGCAAGTCAACAACTCTTAAATATCTCTTAGACACATGGCTGAATAGCAATATCATTTTCTACTCTTTTCAAAAGGAATTATTTCTATTATTTACCTGAATGTTGATCATGTAGCTTACCTTACTCTGCTCAAATTTTGTATGTGTTGATATAACAAAGGGCAGATGACGTGAAAGGTTTACTCTCAAGTGTGAAATTGATAAAATATCCTAACTGAGCATATAGCATTTATTTCATAGTCAATCAAATTACTTTATCATGCTGTGAATTATTAACTGTCTATGTTTATTGGTCTTTTCTCATAACATCATGTATATAATTGATCATGTATATACTTGATCATGCATATACTTGAGCACAGAGATAGCGTTTATATATTTTACCATCCACCATGGAGACTAACCTTGTACTAAAACATAGTAGAAATGCAGTACATATCTACTGATTGACGTCATATGGAATTTTTTTTTTTTTTTTTTTTTTTTAAGATTCTATTCATCTACCCGACAGAGAGAGATCACAAGTAGGCAGAGAGGCAGGCAGAGAGAGAGAGAGAGAGGGAAGCAAGCTCCCTGCTGAGCAGAGAGCCCGATGTGGGACTCGATCCCAGGACCCTGAGATCATGACCCGAGCCGAAGGCAGCGGCTTAACCCACTGAGCCACCCAGGCGCCCCGTCATATGGAATTTATATAATGGAAAGTGTTGTCTTCTATGACCACCCTGTTTTCTACAGTCTTAAATTGAGTTTAGTCTTTTGGATCACACTGCATTAAAACTCTTAGGTTTCTTCTCCATTCTCTCAGCTCCAGTTAGATTTAGAACATTTTATTAATGCTCAGCTGAGGAGAAAGGGAGCACTGAGAGGTAAGAGACCTCAGTTTCCTCAACTGTCATATATGGTATGCCTTAACAATATCAAATCCATGAGCATGCATTACAGCAAAATGAAAATCCAAATATAAATCTTCTGAAATCTTTGGTAGGTATTAAGTGTATCTCTCTTTTCCCATTGATCCCCAAGCCTTTTCTATAATTTTATTGCACAATGTTTTAAATAAATAGGTATATTCACAAATATTAAACAGCTTTAGAAAACATAAAATCCTGGATTCCTTTCATATGTTCTTCATGGGAGGATAAAAAACAAAGTTTATCTCACCATCAAACCTTGGTTTTTCTCTTTTATGATTAAAACATTGCAGAAGAGACATAAAAACAGATTATAATGATGCAAATAAGGAAGTTTTCAATGCTCTTAAATTTGGGCAGATTAAAGTGTTTTGGAAGAACAAAGGTAGTAGGGAAAAAACTTCCAAAGGGGTGAAGTAACTGTAGTGGTTAGCATTTTAAAGGCTTACTTATACTTTACAGACTTTAATTTTGGAAATCAAATGCATATCATACATATCAAATACCAAGGGACAGTAGTTGTTTGGAATTACTATGAATGTAGGACATAACTTCTGTGAAGGTGATAGAGACCGAGCATTTGTGACTTACAAAGACTGAGATATATCTGACCCTTTACAGAAAAGTGTGCTAACATATATTCTAGAACATAATGTGTCAAAACCTGCAAGCACTTCCCAGTTTGTAATACACACATTTTTCTGTCTTTAGATTTATGACACCATAAATTTATCACAGTTCCAAATAAAATAAGAGAAACTTAGATTCTTAATTTTATATCATCTTAAGTAGCCATCTTCTGATGATCAAAAATAGCCTGGAAACATTGGCATTGCACTGAAACTTAGTTGATTAAATCCCTTGCCTCCCCTAGAATTTTGTTTTGAGATTCATTGTCTATGAGATGCATTATACTCTATCATAATGAACCTACCACATTGCATTTATCTTTTGAAAAATATTAAGAAGCAATGATATTATGCATAAGCTTTAGGGTATGTAAATTTTCAATTTTAGGATGATGGCTAAATTATTTTCCAAGTGGAATAGTTGTATAGTCTCAAAATCAAGCATGACACTTATTATAGCTTTTCATGGTCATTATAATGCCAAGGGAGTTCTGTCTTATTTCTATTTAAGGTAGAAATTTGATTTTTATCAAATGCCTTTTCTATGCATGTTGAGGCAGCTATCTACTTTTCATTTATTTTAAATTCCATTAATCTATTATTGAGATGAATTATATTAATTCATTTCTAATGTTAAATAATCCTTTCATATCTTAATAAATTAAACTTGGTCATGAAGCCCCAAGACAAACAAACCTCTAATTCCATGGGTCTTATTATTTTATTCTATTGGTCATAATTTTTTTTTAATATGTGCTACAAGTCTCATCCACTAGCCATGATTTTACATATTTTTGTATTACAAATAACAGAACCACAATTGTTATTTGGATCCATGGATTAATTTAGGTATGATTGCATGCCAATGAAATATTTCTTGAGAACATGATTTTTATTTTGTAATATTGATCTTTGTTACATATACCCATATTTCATTTGTGGTCTTTAACTTACCTTGATCTGTCTATTTCACTATGTTCCCTTAAGTTAAGCTGAATGTATATTTTTACATAATCATGTTAGCTATTGCTCATATGTCCTAGTGAAATCTAAACACAGTAAATCCTTTATAGACATTCCTAAAATAAGAGTCTGTTCTGCACATGAGGACAATTAATATTCACAACAGTCCTTTGGATTAGGTTCCATTATCATTTTATCATTCCCATTATACTGATATGAAAGTTGAAGCTCCAGTAAGCTATGCCATCAGTAAGTAGTCTTAGAGCTCTGAGTCCATGTCCATAATCAGGCACAGTGTTGTAACAAGGTAATGCAAAAAACGTAATAGTCTAGTGGTTGGAGTAGGGTGTTGCCTGGACAGCAGAGATCAGTGGACTCTAGATTGCAGTTGGGTTGCTGACACCCAGGACTCAAGAGATCTAGGTTGTTGTCAGGGTGGCATCCAGTCTTCTTTAAGTGGGTAGTTTGCCCTCTAGGTCTCACCCATAAGACATCCTGGGTGGGCAGAGAATGGAGCAGATATTTCATACTGGACCTAGATAAGCATATTTTCCTACCCTTGGAAATTATTTATTAGCAGGGAAGAAGCTGGTAATCTGGCAGATAGACCAGGTAATTGAGGAGCAAGGATGGGCTGGAGCATGAGAGACAAGGTGGCCTTAGATGTGAACAGTTGCAGATAAGGATTGAGATTTTACTAGGTGGTGGGTATTCCTAAGGAAAATTTATATTGGAAGTCTTTATAGTAAAAAGTATGGTATCTTACATTAGAAAAAGAAAAAAAAAAAAAAAAAGCTCCTGAGGTCGATAGCATAAAGTTTAAAACTCCTGATAACATTGAAGCATTTTTGAAATGGGGTACTCTGTAAACTTGATGCAGTAAAATTTTAAAAGTAAGAGATAGTTACCAGAATGGAGCATACCCAAAATCTAGATTCTGGAAATTATGTATTTATTGGTGATGACAGGCCCAGGAAAGAACCATGGGAGGTGGCTAAAGTGTAATGGACCTACAGATGATTGCAGCTGAAAGTTCAAGGATCTGTAAAGCCTGATTTCAGATTGCGTCTTTTCTCAGTTAAGACTACTCCATCATCTCAATTGCCCAGGTCAAAACCCTTAGTGTCATAATGTTCTCCTCTTTATTGCACACTACACATCATCCCATCAATAAATCCTGTCTTTTTTGTCTTTGAAAAATATCTTGATTTCTATTCTTGGTCAAAACCAATATTATCTCTTGATTGAATTATTTCTTAAACAAATAGTTTTCTCTCTGTTCTTACCATTAATCCCTTTCTGGCTATTAACAACATGGTAATAGGAGTGAACCTGCTAAAACAGGATCAGTCAGATCGTGTTACCTTGTGTTTCAAATTCTCCAATGGCTTTACATCTAACTTACAGAAAAGGCCAAAATCCTATTGTCTATCAATCAACTAACGTGCTGTCACAATAATGCTATATAAAAAACTGTGCTAAATCTCAATGGCCTAAAATGACAAGATTTTATCTATGCTCACATCTGTGGAATGGTTGATGGTGGTTTGATGATGTTACCGTAGGCTGGTTTGCACTTGGTTCAAGCTACAGACCGGGTCCATATACACTTCATATACACCTCATCTTTGGTCAACGTGTGCCATATACAAGCTAAAATCAACATGCAAGAAGTACAATATAACACTTTGAAGCCAAGTCAAGTATGTCTCTTCAGATCCCCTAAGAAGATCCCCTAAGATTCAACATGCAAGAGATTCAGTGAGGGAAGTCTGGTGAAAGACAAGAGAGAGTGCATAGTAGTAGGCAGGAAGAACTTTCAGTGCAGAATTGCAGTGCATGCCTGACAACTCTATAAAGAGAGGGGGAAGACAGAAAAAACAGGTAGGGTGACTCTCAGATCCCAATGCAGTTTTAAGAAAGTTCCAGCTAGACCAATGAGCCACAGTTCCTGTGCAAGGATTGGAAGGCTTGCATTCCGCAAAAATGATACTTGTGTCCATGCAATGTGATGCTCAGTTATTACCTAAGTACAACCCTGTAGGAGTACAGCATCTGGGTGAAAAAGGTGATATATCAAAGGGACAACACTGGAAGCTCTAGGTCCAATTATGATGCTCAAAGCAGGCTTTTTTGAAGGAGATTTAAAGAGCAAATTTACTTGGGTAAAATTCCAGTTACATTGCCAAGATGACAAAATTAGGGCAAGGAAGCATTTCCTCCCATGGAAGTAAGAAAGAGAGAAGGATTGCAAAATAATCTAATTAACACTGACAAGACCCACAAGTCTATATGAACCTGGTTTCTTTTTATCTCTCTGACCTCATTTTTCACCACTCCCCTCTCATTAATTCCCCTCTAGTTATACCAATTCTTTGTTTTTACAAGAACATGCCAGGCATGCTCCTAGCAGAGAAACTGTTCCAGGAATGCCTTCTGCCCAGATGTATACACGACTTTTCATTTCTTTCTGATGTTTATTCAAATGTCAACTTGTCCGTATGGCTTTTTCTGATCACCTTTTCTAAAATCTCAATCGCCACCAACATAAGACATGCTCTGTAAATTGCTTTCCGAGTTGATCCTATTCCTATTCCCAATACAGTCTAGTTTAGTCAAGGAAAAATGCACAAAAAAAATAATAAATTCTCAAATTTTGGCACTATAGTCTCCTAGCTTATGTAGGCAGCAGGTAATCTAATTATTCTTAGAAAGTAGCACTATGAATAATTTAACAAGTGTTTGCCTTCAAGAAAATATTGAATTCAGGGCATTTTGCAAATAATTCAGTAAGCAAAAACAAATACTACGATAGTTACTTTTTAGGGAAAATGTACAGACACAAGGAAAAGTAGTACCTCTTCCTCCTTTGGTTCTCCCAACCCCCTGAAGATAACCTATAGATGACTAACAGGCTGGATCTCTGATTATCAAATATGATAAAATGAATCAGGCAAGTTTCCTGCTGTCACACAGTATAACAAATGAGAACTGTAATGGGTAGTCTTGTATGTCAATATGGCTAGAGAATAGTACCCAATTATTTAACCAAACACTAATCTAGGTGTTGCTGTGAGGGTATTTTGTAGACTCAGTTAAAATGTGCAATCAGTTAGCTTTAATGAAGATTATCTTCGATCAGCGAGGTGGACCTCATACAATCTGTTGAAAGACTTTAAGGAGAAAAGTGAAGTGCCTCGAGGAAGAAGAAATTCTGCCTATAGAATTCTGCCATTATTGGGACGCCTGGGTGGCTCAGTTGGTTAAGCAGCTGCCTTCGGCTCAGGTCATGATCCCAGCGTCCTGGGATCGAGTCCCACATCAGGCTCCTTGCTCGGCAGGGAGCCTGCTTCTTCCTCTGCCTCTGCCTACCACTCTGTCTGGCTCACTCGCTCTCTCTCTCTAACAAATAAATAAATTAAAAAAAAAAAGAATTCTGCCATTATTATATGTCTTTCTTGTGCAACTGACTGATATGTGCACCAAATAGAACCTTTAAGGTTAAAAAACATATATATTTAAACTCTACTTTTCAATGTAAGAGACCATTGGGAACTTTGATGGTTTGCTCCTCAGTGCTTTGGTCAAGTAATTGTGTAAAACAGAAACAAGTTTTCTCAGTAAAGAACAACAAGAAAAATCTTCCTAAAATATGCCAGGTGCTATACTAGATACTTTAGGCATGTTACTTAACATCAATCCTTCTATATAGTCCCAGTTTACAGAGGCATTAGTGGAGGGTTATGATGCTAAGAGTTGACATAGTAAAATAGTAGCCATCAATAGGAATCATGCAGATGTGAGTGTATAACCCATCAGTTTCCCATATACTAGATTTGTACATTTTTTTAAGATTTAATTTCTTATGAGAGAGAGCATGAGCAGGGGCAGGAGCAGAGGGAGAGGGCAAAGCAGACTACCCATTAGCAGGGAGCCTGATGTGGGGCTTGATCCCAGGACCCCAGGATCACGACCTGAGGTGAAGTTAGACGCTTCACCAACTGAGCCACCCAGGCACTCCTACATATGTGTTTCAAACATCTTCAGTTCTCTGAGCCTGTTTCCTCATCTCTGAAATGGGAATGCCAAGAGCTTTCTTGCTCTGGTGCTGGTTTTGAGGATCAAATTAGCAAGTTTTTTTTTTTTTTTAAGATTTTATTTATTTACTTGGCAGAGAGAAAGAGATCACAAGTGATCAGAGAGAGGGGGGGAAGCAGGCTCCCTTGTGAGCAGAGAGCCCAATGTGGGGATTGATCCCAGGACTCTGAGATCATGACTTGAGCTTAAGGCAGAGGCTTAACCCACTGAGCCACCCAGGTGCCCCCAAAGTAGCAAGTATTAATGCTTAGTCCTGTGTCAGGTACATCAAGGATGTTCAACAATTGTTTGCACATTTAGTACTCTAGAAATCAAGACATTATACCTCTACCACTATTCAGGATCTTGTTTATTCTCTTTTATAGCCTTTTGCATGGTGCTGAAGAAGGCACAGAAATAACCTGTGGCTGCATATCACCATCAGAGTAAATGGAATCCCCTTCTGAAATGAGCAAGGGTAGTTGGAAGAAGTTCTGTCCACTGCTTTGTCAAGGACTGCCTTCATCCCTGCCTTTCTAAACAGAAGTTTTATAAAGGACTGAATTAATTCCTTTGAGATTTTGACCAAATCATGGCAAGAAAAATACTATAAGATCCCTGAAAAAACATTCAGTTGAATGTTGGGACTTCATAACAACGAGATTGAAACGAAAAGAAACTAATCCATCACTGTTACTTGATAATAAATCACATTTTTCTTCCTTATTATCCTCTAAATGCAGTCAGATTCTACCTTTGACATAGTGACATTGTTCTTCTTTCTTTTTTCTTTTTTTTCCCCCTTTCTGGCTTTCATTTCTCTGAGGGGGAAAAAAATCCAACAAGAGCCAGATTTTTATTTGTACGCTTTCTTCCTCTCAACACAAAACAATTGGATTTGCTGGTGAAAGGAGAGTACTTATGAATTGCAAAAGCATGCCTCCTGATAAATACTTCATCATTTCTCGAAAATAAAAGCAACGAAAAAAAATGCAATAAATCATGTTTTTAGAGGATGAAACAGACTAACATCTTACAATATTAACCTCAGAGAAATGTGCTGGAGAGCTAAATTGGCCAGTCTCTGCTTACTACTCTAGTTATCTTAGGTGGGCAGGTACCTGCTATTTTTCAGAGCTTTGGGGATTCTTAGAAGAATCTCACATTCAGCCTCACCCCCCCCACCTTGGCTTCCCCTTCCCCACAACAGCAGAAGAGAATACACACTGAATCCCTTAGGGTAGAGAGGCCTCTTGGTATTAGTCAGGCAGTTTTGTGTAGTTTTGACCCAAGTTTTAAGGCAGGTTTTGGGTGTGCTAGTAGACTGCGTAAGTTGAATGGATGAGTTACGTAATGTTTCTGAGCCTCCACTTTCTCATTTGTAAAAGGAAGATAATACACGGATCTGGTAGGACGTTATAAGAGTGAACAGAAATAAAGCATGTGAGGAATTAAACAAAAGGGTTGGCATGCCGCACAATGTTAACTATTTGTATTATTAAGATCATGATTATTTTTGTGGTTGTTAATAAGATACCTGGGGACTTGGGTTGTGGTATCACACAGACCTGACATCAAATCCCAGATCTAGCTCTGTGTGACCTTGGACAAATTCCGTAATCCCTCCGTGTTTTAGAACATATGATTGGGATAATATCATTTCTCTCATAGTGTTGCTGTGAAGATTAAGAGGTAAAGATAGAGTTTAGTACACTTATGATTATAATTTAATTTAAGCCCTGAAGATACACTAATGCATTAAATATAATTACACCATTGTGTAATTATATTTAATAATTGGAGAATTATTTCTGTGGAGAAGCTGAAGAATTGGCCAGATAAGAAAATCATCTGCAGCCACTCAACTTACAGAATAACTTGAATTCTCTTCTCTCTCATTCCCAAGCCTGAGATAGTTCCATAATAAAGCAAGATGATGATCAAGAGAAGAAAACTGAGAATCTTCCTATTTTTTTTTTCTCTTTTTTCACACCATAGCCAATCCAGAAGTGCATGTCTCAGTCTATCTTTAGGGTATGTCCAGAATCTACTCGATACCATCTCTATCACACTTCCCTAAGCCAACCCATCATCATCTCTCATTTGAACCATGTAAGAAGCTTCTGAACTGGTTTCTCTGCCCCAAAGTTTGCCTGTAAAGCTTATTCTCATCACAGAAGCGGAAGAGATCCTTTGAAGTTGAGAATGAGGTAGTTCAATAACCTGTAAAGACTTTCAGAATAAACAGCAAATCCCTTATCCTGGCCTCCTTGGACCCAGTGATCTGTCCCTTGTTGATTATCTGACCTTCTCTTCTGCAACCCTGGTTCTTCATCATTCTGTTCTAGCCATATCAGCTTTTTCCTGTTCCCTCCAATACATCAAGGACAAAGCTGCCTCAGGGCCTTTGCACACTATGTTACCACTGCCTTGAAAACTTTTCCCCAGATATCAGCCTGATGGATTTCTTTGTTTCTTTCAAGTACTGCTCAAATGTCATATACCAGAGAGAAATGTTCTGGCATATATATATATATATATATATATATATATATATATATGAAAGAAAGAAAGAAATATCACTTTCTCTCTCCTCCCATTCTCTGTCTCTGCAGCTCTAGGTACTACAAGCACCAAATATTTTCTTTATTTTCTTCCATAGTACTTTGTACTACTTGATCTTTATCAGTTGAATTTTAGAAGCAAAGTCTTTATTCTGTTAGTTTCTCATTCTTAGAGCCTGTGACTGTGCCTGACACATCATAAATATTTGTTGAATGAATGAAGGAGTGAATGTGGTAATTATCTGGTGCTCTGATTGTATAACTAGGAGAAAGGATTGACATACTGGATTTTCCCTGACTCCCCAAAGAACCACTGGAGGGAGACTGAGGCAGTAAAAATGTAAATTTCTCAAGGGGATGACCAGACAGAATTACATTCTCCTTCCAAGTAATTCAGATATTTAATGAAAGTAACTTTGTCCTTCCTGGAAGCTCCCCAGAGGCACAGAAACAATGTAAGTCTGTCTCTACTTCACACTTAGCTGGTACTGACAGCAAAGTCCCATGAGTCTAATTCCCAATTCTGGTTAAAAGGAAACTGCAAAGAATGAGAAATGTGATGCATGGAATTAAAGAATTTGTAATCAGTTGATTAATTTATTCATTCTGGGTTTCAAAAAGATAAATGAATTATTTGATGACTGGTTGCAGTAAATTTGGTAAAGTCAAACAAAAATAAATAACAAAGAGAGTTCTTTATTAGAGTTTTTATCTAGAAGAATTTTCTAAGCAACGACATAGAAAAAAAATTCATCCACCAGGTATCAATTTGAGCACATCGGATAGCAATATTTTATCCACCAATCACAGTTTCCCTACAATTTGCTAATCTCCTGAGATGGATGCTGAAAGCTGCATTAATCCAGACTGTCAACTCAGACTCTTGCCATCAGAATATAAAGTGCTATATGCCCCAGGACTTTTTTTTTTTTTTTTTTTGTAGGAAAATTTGAGAAATCACTTGTATGTGGGGCCTGTGGTCTTCACAGGCACAGTGTGTAAACAGAACAGCACAACAAAGTAATTAATTTTTAAAAAGTAAAATAAAAGAACAGTAGACATTTTTCAACAGGCAATAATTGTTCTACCAAATAATTTTCTTTTTCCCCAAAGAATTTTTTCCAACAGAAGACTCAGAAAATGGCCAAATGAGAGCTATGTCTATTCCGGCCCTTTTGCCCAATAGCCATGTTTTTTTCCTGGGACTGAATTCACTTCTGGAACCTAAAGGGACTTTAGCACTCAGTCTTATATGAGGAAAATATTTATTTTAATATTTTACCTGAGTTTACTTGCATATGCAGGTTGATACTGCCACACATCATGAAAATGAGCTTAAAACTCTAGGATTTGGATTGGTAAGTAAGTCAAACAAGAAGGAAAAAAGAAAATTAAGTGAAGGGTAAAATAAAAATACAGGTGGAAAGAAATAAAAGTGGAAGAAAGACCACCTATACTGAATAGCATGGAAAGACTCTTGGGAATTGGCCAGATAAGTGGTATTAATCCTGGCTTCCATTAGAACACTCTGGGGGATGTTTAAAAAATATGGATACTTTGACCTCTCCTACAAAGATTCTCACCAAAGAATTTGGTTCAGGCATGTATTAGCATATTTTATCTGCTTATATGTTGATTGTGATATACAGCCAGAACAGAGAGTCCTTGCATGAACCTAGCCTTGGAAATCCAAGGTTGAATAGAAGTCCAGAGTCATACAAAGTCAAGACTAAAACCCAGTTGTTTTTTTTTCCTTAAGATTTTATTTATTTATTACACACACACACACACACACACACACACACACACGCACACAGCACAAGCAGGGGAAGTGACAGAGGGAGAGGGAGAAACAGGCTCCCCACTGAGCAGGGAACCTGATGTGGGGCTTGATCTTGGGACTCCGGAACCATGACCTGAGCTAAAAGGAGACACCTAACCGACTGAGCCACCCAGGTGCCCCTAAAACCCAGTTCTGATCTATTAATCTATGGTTCTTTCTCCCCATTCAATGCCACCATCTCTAGATCTAACCTGAAATCTTGGTTAGGATTATATAGTAAAATTAGGCTGCCATGACATTTACTATATGTTCTGAAATTTGTAGAAAAGCCTCAAAGAACAAATATACCTGGGTATATCATTCAATCATTAGGAGCTTCATTCTTAAATTGGTGCTCTAAATACAAAGATAAACCCATCAAAAATCTTAGTCTTAAGAACATGAGGCTATGCTATTATAATTATCAACATATACTGCCAGTCACTTCTTTCTATGAATTCCCACAATGCCAGGACTGTGTGTTGCACCTAAAAGTAACTCAGTAGAAAAACACAAAATACTGGCCAATAATGGAAATAATATTAAGAGAGGGCAGGTACATTCTGTTATGGCCCTGGACTTGAACTGCCATGGTTCTGAGCTTTATTTGGAATGAATTGTAAATCCTCATTGGTATGCACCTACACACCCCCAAATCTGTTTGGAAAGTCAGATGATCCCAGTCACAGTCAATTTTAAAATGTTAACTCAGAAGCAGAAATGTGTTAGAAACAAATTTGATCTGCTTGCACAGGCGCAGCAGAAGATAGGGTTGAAACATTAGTCAAGGGAGCAGACAGGCGGCTCCCCCATGCCTCCCACCTATGACTTCTCTTATCTTACCCTGATAAACACATTCTTGTTCTTTTACCATAGTAACACAGGGTTTTCTTCTCTACACAGCCATGGTAATAAGACATTATTGTTACGTGATTTCCCCTCTTTATAAATGCAGTCAATTTCCACGGGCTATCTATTTACAATAATATGTATTTATATTCATGACAATTTACAATATAAGGAAATTTTTTTTCTTATTAACTAATATAAAAGGTGCTCAGAGGAAATTTTAATGGGAAGGTTTATGTAAGTTTTGCTCTAGAGGAATAAATACTGAATCCAGCTAAAGTGTTAGTCATTTATCTTCTTTAAATATTTTACAAGATTTGTTTTAACCTCTCTTTATAAATGCTGCTGACTTTAACATTACTTTATGAATGTATTTCTGAACCCCAAAAGAGCTACACTGATTATCCTGCTGTGTTTATGTACATTAAAGGAAATGTGCATTAAACCTAAGGCCTTTAAGAAAACAAAAATATCAGAGCACTGAGTTTAGGTAATAGCTGTTGGTTGTCTTAATGCCATGTAAGATTTATCTTGGTAGCACTTTATCATATATGTTCCCCATCTGGCACTGTGAGCCACTTTGCATTCCATAAAATGTATGAGTAGGCAATATTGAAACTAGTATCCTCATTTTGCAAGTAAGAAACCAAAAGAGATACTCTGACTTCAATGCTGTCCATCTAAGAATTGTTGTTCTAATTTTATGAAGTTATAGGTTTAATTTTTGGCAAGGTATGAATGAAGTGAAAAAGACCTCTGCTACCTATACCTAATAAAATGTATATAAAAACCAAAACCAACAACAAACAAAAAATGTTGCTCCCTATAGTTATCCACCGACCAAAACACTGGATATTTAGCAATTATCACAGTAATGGACATATAGGATTGACAATAATTAGTACCATCCTGTGTGTTTTCATTCATTACTTCATTTCTACAGATGCTGAAGCCAATATATATATATTTAACCACTGTGCTAAAATGTCCCCACTGTTATCAAACATAGCTCAAGGGTCTAGGAGGTAGATTCTTGTTTATATGTAGAGATGTGAGGAGGGGGCTTACTTATATTTGCGAAGTATAGTTATCTATACTTCTAAGAGCTCTTCAGAATTTACTGCTATCATAGGGTGAGTACATAACATGCATTTAACGTGTGTCCTTAAATCTATATACCATCAAGAGTAAGAGACATCATGATTTCATGTTCCAGAGGAATAAAAAAATGCCAATTAGATATAATACAATATACTACAATATAATTAAATATAATACAAAACTTCCTCATTACATTGATCATAAAACACATTAGTACTTCAAAGATGTTAGAATGTAAAAAAAGAAGTATGCATCTTAGAATCAAGGAAATGTCATAAAAAATCACTAATTTCCTTTCTAGGAAAAAAAGGCCGTATCCATTTCCCATGAAAGATTTGTCCATGTTCCTTGAAAGGAATTTTTGATTTATTATACATTGATGATCAAATTATGTTTCTAATTCTTCACTCCCCTGTGGCCATACTATGTGTCTATATCATTGTTCTAGCCTCTTGGTGGGTCTTTCCTAACCCCTTGACATTGGGCTGGTCTACGAGACTTGATTAGATTAATGCAAGATTCCTCCGTATCAGTGCTACCCCGAATTTTGGGGTGGATAAATTCTTGGTTGCAGTGGGCTGCTATCTAGCAGCATGCCTAGACTCTACCGACTAAAGACCAATAGCACCCCTGCCTCCCGAATGTTGTGGCCACCAAAAATGTCTCCACATTTTGTAAAATGTTCTCAGAGCGTCGGGTGCCTCCAGTTCCAGAGCTTACGATTCTACACAGGAATAAGGTTGTTTCTTATTGGCAGCCATCTCTGCAAGCAGTTAAGTTTCTTTCCCTTAAATATCACTTTAACAGATTTTCATAAAGGAGCAGAGATAAATAATTTTGCTTAATTCATCAGATACAATTGGAAGTTGAGGACGTTTTAATAAACAACATAATAAAGATACGTGGTATGCCTGTAACTTTTTTTTTTTTTTTTTTTTTTTTTAAAGATTTTATTTATTTATTTGACAGAGAGAGAGAGAGAGAGATCACAAGTAGGCAGAGAGAGTGAGAGAGGGAAGCAGGCTCCCCGCCAAGCAGAGAGCCCGATATGGGACTCGATCCCAGGACCCTGAGATCATGACCCGAGCCGAAGGCAGCGGCTTAAACCACTGAGCCACCCAGGCGCCCCATGCCTGTAACTTTTGACGATGACACAAATATGGGAAAACCACATAATACTGAATGATTGAATCAGGGACCCAACATTTCTCAGCAGGTTGAAAGACAGTGGAGCTGAATATAACAAATGCAATTTAGCCGAAATAGGTATAAATCCAGTATATAACTTCAAAAAATCAATTGCCCAAGTGCAAGATATACAAGAATACTTTAGAGGTTTAGGTAACTTCAATCTCACTTTGCGTCCTCAGGATGCCAGGAATGCTGAAAAGGCCCATATGCTCTTAGAGTACATTACTGGAAGTAGAAGCTCAATTGGATTGTGTAATTTATTTGGAATATTCTGGGTGATCCACTTTAATGAGTTACTGATAAACTAGAGTATAGGTGGAGGAGGAAGAGGAAAAACAGCTTTAGGACTTGCTATTTTGGGATAGTGGGTCTATTTACCCTCGAAAGATGAAAGCTTATGCAGAAAGGATAGTTGCCTTTATTTTAAAAGCCAATATGTGAAAAAGAATAAACCCTTTCCTACCGTGACAACTGAGGACAGAGTTCATGAATGAAATTAATAAAAGAACAGTGTTTATCCCATTTTTACAAAAGAGTAATGTCGATCAAATCTAGATTGTTGTTGGATTAATAATGGCTACAATAGAAGTATACTTGTCATCACACACAATTTTTTTTTGCAACTATGTATGGTGATAAATGTTAATTAGATTTATTGTGGTGATCATTTTGTTGCATATACAAATATCAAATCACTGTTGTGTATACCTGAAACTAATATAATGTTATATGTCAATTATAACTGAATTAAAAAAAATGGAGGCATGCCATTATTACTCTATTTGACATCAGAAGGCTATATGTCAAGATATCCTCCAAGGGTGCTTACTTTGTACCAATAACAAGACTAAGTCTTCCAGTTAGGTCATCAGGCAGGCACTTTTATTATTCACATTTTACATTTGAGGAAAAAAGAGATTAAATAATTTACCCAAAGTTATGGAGCTGGTTAGTTAGAATTAAAGCCAAGACATTTGATACTACCTCTTCTGCTTCTAATCTCCCAATTTACAGAGATCTCAGATTAGTATGAAACTTTTCTTTTCTCTCTCTCTCTCTTTTTTTTAAAGATTTTATTTATTTATTTGACAGACAGAGATCACAAGTAGGCAGAGAGGCAGGTAGAGAGAGAGGAGGAAGCAGGCTCCCTGCCAAGCAGAGAGCCCGATGTGGGGCTCTATTGCAGGATCCTGGGATCATGACCTGAGCCGAAGGCAGAGGCTTTAACCCACTGAGCCACCCAGATGCCCCAGTATGAAACTTTTCTGACCATTCTCTGCCCAGCCTGGATCCCCACTGAGTCCCACCGTTATCATCCCTTCTCCCTAATGCCTGGGCACTCTGAGTGCTCAACAGCTCTCTGATAAGAAACTCCTCCTAAATGTTGCTCATTAAAACAATATCTGAAAAGATGGAAAACCAACAGCCAACTAATACACCAACTGGTATGCCAGTACACATCACCAGGTCCAAGGGCACAGCCAGCAGCCTGAAACCCCAGAGTCCCAGCCTCCAGCAGAGCCAAAGTGTGAGCAGAGCCCCAGGCACCAGAGTAACGGAGAGATTCCCCATCCGTGGTAGACCTGAGAACATCTGGGAACCCTACAAAGGTAAGCATCTGCCATACCATCACACATTTCCTCTACCATCATACATTTCCTCTGGAGGGAGACATGAGGGAGCAGGGTATAGGACCAGACTGGATTTCTTGATAATCAAACAAAAGGCATTGGAGCATTTAAATTGAGAGTTTACTACAATTTTGACATATTCATTGGTGAAAAGTTCTATCAGATATGTTTTTATATATTACAGTTTTAGTCAAGAGATGAGTCAAATTCTCTCCTAGTGAGAAAGAATTTGAAACAAATCAAAGGATATGATGTGGAAACTGCTGAGGCAGTCTTGTTGTCTTCCATAAAATTAGGAAATGTTCGCGTATTTTGCATTAAGAACTGAACTTCCCAGGACACTGGCAGCTCTCTGAGGCAAATGTTCCTTAACTCCAGCTGGAGGCTCAGCTCTGCCCCAGGCCAAAACAGTTCTATTAAAAATGGATGATGACCACAGTCTGAGCAATAAGTCTTTTTCTATAAGCATTTTCAAATCTACTGAGTTTTTTCTATTCCTAATGGGATACGTTGATTTATTTTGTGAAATGCCAATTCAATGTATAGTATTTTTTGCCCTTTTCTCATCACTAGAAAGTAGACTTCCCCTGAGTCTATGGCGAATTAATGTCTTTGGACATGCTTTAATATACTAACCCAAAATGTATGCTTTTTCTGAATCCTATCCTACCACTCTCACAGCCTTAGGTATTTTATAAATGACGGTGAGGCTTTGGTTTGAAACGGTTAAACATCCAAATCTCCAGCTTTGGCAGTGTGAGGATAATTAAAATTATGACATAGAAAGTATCATGAATTCTGTGACAACTGCCTGGTGGCACGTAAGAGAGTTACTTTCCACTGAAAGGGAGAGCAGCCCAAATGACCTTTCTGACAGCCACAGAACAGAAGAAAAGTGAAAAAGTGCCCCAGCTAGTCTCTGCTGTCTCCGAAGATTGCTCTTTTCACGCTGAAACAGAATATACAGTTCTTACAGGCTGCTTCATCAGCACTTATTCGCTGTCCACTGGAAAAGGCAATGTTAGAGCTGCTGAAAATAAGGCCAATGTGACAAACAACAACAACAACAACAAAACCCCACACAAACCTCCACCTAAAAACCTCACACACACACACACACACACACACACACACACACACACCAAAAAACCACAAAAACACAAGCAAACCCAAATTCCGCCCCCGCCCAAAAAAAAAAAAAAAAAAAAATCAATCCAGCCTCTCTGTACACACACCACGGAGGCTTATGACTTGCAAAGAAATTTGGAGAGGCCAGCCTAGGGTGTGGGAACGGTGGCACTCGAAGAGAGAAAATGAAGCCAGATGGAAAAGGCTTTGGAAATCGTGTGGAAGGATCAGGCCCTATGTGGAGGTCCACTGCAGGATACAGTACAGATAAATCGCATGCTTAGTGTTGGATCTTAGAAGCATCACGCCAGCTTTCTAATGTCCCAAGCTGCGGACTGTCAAGCCAGCACGCGATCAGTTCTAAGATGGTTACTTAAGTGTCTCGAGAGCTCCCTTGGTTAACTCCATGCCAAGTAAGAATTCCATCTGACTGATCCGCGGGGCATTGCTTCTTGATTCTGGGACCATTAGGAGTAACATTTCTGTCACAGCCTCAAACTGCGGAGAAAGGAGCCGGTGTTTTTACCGTAGCCACCGCAATGCCTTTCTTCCATTAGTAATTCAGAGGTGTTCTTTGGTCATCCGTGTGTCAGTGGAGAAAGTGAGACTGAGTATTGGGGAAAAAAAAAAAAATGGGTGGCTAATCACGTGGTTTAACTTTCCCCTCCCTCCGAAGAGGAGCGCTTTGACTTTGTCTTATTAGGACTGTTTTTCCAGAGGACAGTATCCATAACCCACTGGGAAGTTTTCTTGGGTTGACTTGACTCTGAGTTATGGTCTTTGCAAAAGTGCTTTGGATTTTATTTTGATGCATTATCTCATTTATACCTTGAACCAACTGTTGGTTGGTTATGTATTATTATCACTTCTATTTTATAAAAGTGGACACCCAGTGCCGACAGGGAGAAGTTACTCTTCACTGGAGAGAAATAATTAGTCAACAAAAATTGGACTTGACCAAACCTATCTACCAATGACAGGGCCCACACTCTTTCACATAAAGTTCCATGGGTGAGAAGCACACTTTATATACCAGGGGTTTATATTCATATGCAAGGAAATAATGCTTCACATTAACTGACAAGCACACAGGGTTTCTGCAACACTAAGCCCTGTCTGTTTCATTGGCTTGGTTTCTATTTTTCGTCTGATGGATCTTTGGTATTAGAGTCGCACAAAGACACAGAGGCATCTAAAAGTAGGAAATAAACAGAGACTTTCCAAGGACAAGCACATTTCTGTAAGAGGCGGCAGCATACGGGAACAGAGTGAGGTATTCTGTGGCCTTGTCAGGCCCCTGGTGTGTTTATCTAGTTCTCTCTGCTGCCTCTGAACTCCAAGCGAGGATATAAATATATCACCCTCACCAAAGTGGGAGCGGGAGAACTGCACAAATGAGTACAAGATAAGAATTTGAAACATAAAATTACCCAGATATAATTTTTTTTTTTAAAGATTTTATTTATTTATTTGACAGACAGAGATCACAAGTAGGCAGAGAGGCAGGCAGAGAGAGAGAGAGAATGGAGGAAGCAGGCTCCCCGCTAAGCAGAGAACCCGATGTGGGGCTCGATCCCAGGACCCTAGGATCATGACCTGAGCCGAAGGCAGAGGCTTTAACCCACTGAGCCACCCAGGTGCCCCACCCAGATATAATTTTATAGCAAGGAATGATTTTACGAAGACAGGAGGATTTTTATTTATAAATGTGGAACATTCTGAGTGTAGAGGGACTTGTCACACGTAATGTGTTGTGATGTGGTCTCTAAACACTTAATGGCATTCATTTTATTACCATTTTCCTCTGGAATAGAATGACATACTAAACTGATCAATAGAAGGCTTTGGCTTCCTCAAGATGTTTACAGAGATTGTTGAAATTGAATAACATGAAATGTTCTCTTATTTTTCTGTTGACTGTTGCATTGTCTGTTTTAAGACTTTGCCAGAGTTTACTTCCTAGTTCTGAATGACGAAGTCATGAGAAGTAGGTTAATCACTTGTAGACCTGCACATTGTCACAGACATTAAGAAGAGGTATGTAGTTGTTCAGAAAGGGGGAAATGTATGGATTTTCAGACAAGGAAAAATGATCTAAAAGACTTGCTTTTCTATTCTTTGACAGTGTAGGGCTTGTTAAGTGAGACTATTCTGGATCTCAAACTAGGACATACATGGCATACCCTTTCATGGAGCACCACAGGTATGAACACGTACCTTGGTTGGTGTGTCTGGGATCTCCTTTTGCTGCCTTTTTATCTGCTGAGTGGAGAGGAGTGAGGAGAAAAAGGAAGGGGAGGTAAGTAATTTCTGAATGCTACTATATTCTCTAACTAATACCAGACATCAAGGCAAGAATTCTCTCATCTTTTCCCTAATGTGTTGGTATTATCATTATCATTCTGAAAGAATGCCTATATATAAATCCCCTGGCTGAGAGGCATGTCTCAAACTCAGATCTTCTGATTATGACTTGAATGCTGTTATTATTTCAGACTCTGGTTAGGAAGTGACATAAACCCAACTCAAACCATTATCAGCAACAGAGAATTGACTTGCTATCTAAGAGATGGAAATCTGGATATAACTGGGTGGCTGGGCCTCAGAAACCTGAACATGCTCAGGACATTTCCTGAGTCTCATCCCTTCTTTTGGCTTTATGGCATTAGTCATCAACTGGACCCATCCACAGAGCAGGCAGGAAGGCCACTGGTCACTTCTGTGTCTCATCTTACCAAGTTTTATCACCAAAAAGACTGGGATTGAGGCTCTGCCTTACATGTCCTGGGCAGTTTCTGACTGTTTCTTAGACAGTCCATGCACCAATGAACTCTACCTATCAGGTGAACTATAATCATGGGCCTAACTTGCTTAGTAAGATGCCCAATGAAGGTAGGAAGGGCAGTGTCTGCTGCATGAAATAATTAGGACCACATGATAGTGGGGGATGGGAGTAGAAGTTCCATCTGTGACATTCTACATGTATGTAATCTGGCTTTGCTGTCACCACTGAAAGCTCCTGTAATCTTATAAGAGTCTGTCTTCTTGAGATGAATCCATGACTTCTGGCTTCAGTGGCAATGTACCATATTCCACTAGAACACTCTGACCACCAAACCACTCCATCAAAAATCACTAGCCACATTTTCCTTAGACTTTGTGCAAGCACACTATTTCCTGACCCCTAGATAGCTACTGAAGTGAGCAAGGTGAGAGTGAAGGAGAGGACCCTTCATGGCATCAGCGACAAGGAAATCTTAGCAGCCGTGTACCATAAACTCAAACAATGTTGACTAAAAAGTGCAAACTCATTAAAGTGAAGAATGTTCTGCAACTTATCCTAATGCCACACTGACAGCCTCGGGTAGCTTTGTGAAAGCAGCCCTGAATCAATACCTGAGGTTAATAACAACACTATGCTTGCTGTACACAAGAAGACACAAGAGAAGGACGCTAGCACACTTCCAGTGGAATGCTTGCCTTCAGCTTTTCCAGAAGGGAAAGTTTCACTCACCTCTCCCTCAGATGATCAACGAATGAAGTAAAGAAGAGTCTGGTAAAACCATACTTTGCAGTCTGGAAGAGATACCTGATAGGAAGGAGGAAGTGAGGGGGCGCTGATGGTGGACTTGAGAGGAGGAGGAACTTAAAAAACAGCTATCTGTGCTTTGTCTAGACTTGGGGTCAATTCCTATGCTACAGCAGTGACAACAGAAGGCCCCTGGTTTCCTTGGGCTTAGGGCGGCGGTGCCAACGAAGAGCTGGTGGTACAACATGTCCTCCTGGAAGGCAATGTGACCGTGGCCGAGCACGTGGCCATACTGGCGAAGAGCTGGAAACGTGCAACCTCCTGCTTCCAAATAAAGAGAAAGAAACTCTTTAGAAAAGAACCAGAGCCCCTTACTGAGACGACACTGGGCATTTACTACATCCTTTTGTCTTCTTTCTCATGATGTGGAAGATTCCAACAAGAAGAGATCAAAGTCCAAGAGAATCCACCTTAACTCCTAGATGATTCTACCCGTAGTTTAGCTTTAGTTGCACATTAAAATCACCTGGGAAGTTTTCAAAATCCCCAAAGTCCAGGCCTCATCCCAGTCCAATTGAATCAGAACTTCTAGAGGGGAGACCCAGGCCTCTGTACTGTCTTTAAAGCATGCTGGGCTCCTCTGTGTAGTTGCGGTTGAGAACTACTGTCCTAAAGAAACACTAGGTAAATAAATGTCTCCTTCTGCAAGAATAAACAGACCAAGAAAAATTGCCTAATTAAAAAAAGCTACTGCAGCACAAAACTGTAAGGGCACATGGAGGAAAGAGAAAAAGCTTAGTCGGGGGGTGAGAGTAGAGGGTATTTTGATTTAAAAAAAAAAAAAATGCTTAACTTTTGTGTATAGTATTCTTTAGAAAATTAATGCATTGTTTGCTCTGAAATACCATTCTCAAGGCAATTATGGTTTCCATTCTTCATCTGATGATAAAAACATTAAAATATTTCAAGGTGAAACTGCCTGTTTGACAAACATGCATTTTAGCGGAGGCACTGTTGTCTTTATCTGAAGAATAGTATTTTTTCAGTTATTGGAGGAACTATTTCCATTTGGACCTGATTGTTTTGATTTAGAAAGCAGAAAGAGAAAGAAATAAAGTTACCAAGTCATAGGTAGCGCAAATATTTAGAATAAAAGTCAAGAAAAAAGTGGAACTATTGTGTTTAAAAAGAGATGAGTTTTTAGCCTCAATTAATGATTTGATAAACATAGTGAACTGAGAGAAATTGTGAAGAAAAATAAGTTTAACATTTAAAAATTAGTTATGTAATATTTAAAATATGCTTCTGAATTAATGACTAAAGGCTAATGTCAGGAGGAATTTTCAATGATATATTTGGCTGAGAACTTCAAGAATGTAAATCTATCTTCTCAAATTATACATATTTAACTTGAACATGTTTTCAGGAATGCATTATGTATGAAATTAAGGACCTGGGTAAAATTCAAGGAAGCAGAAAAAATAGAAGACAGCAGTCCAAAGACTATTTTAGGCAATGACACATGAATTGAGTGGAAGTAGTTTATTTGAGAGGTAATACCAGGAAACACTGAGAGAGAGCTGGGAAGTGAGACAAGGAACAAAAGGAAGCCATAAAGTATGTCGTATCAAGCATGTCACTGCTGTGGTCAATGGAGAGTGATCACCTTGGGGACTCTGGTGTAGAATGTGTCCTAAGAGCTCTCCCACCTGAGGAGCAATGTTTATGCACTGAGCCGCTGCCAGGGGGCACTCATGCCTTGGCACATAGAGCTTGCCCCACCCACTGGTCATGGAGAATGGAACCCCCCTTCAGAAGTCAAAGAACCACATATCCCAACCTTGGATAAGCACAGAGAGAACATGAGTGGGCTGGGACAGCATCTGTTAAAAGTGTGTTTTGAAATAAAACAGAGCAGGGGTCAGCAAACTTTTTTGTGAAGTACCAGATGGTAGATATTTTAAGTCTTGTGTGCCACATTCTCACATATTTTCCTTTTTCTTTTCTTTTTCTAACTATTAAAAAATGTAAAAACATCTAGCTCATACAGAAACAGGTGCCAGGCCAAATTTGGCCCATAGGTTATAGACTGCAGACTTCTGACATAGAAGATAATTTTTTTTAAGACTAAAAACTAAGTGGGTCTTTTAATATGACCAATCAAAATGAGTAAATTTTCTAAGATGAAGACAATCTTTGCATGGAAAACATGCATTTTGTGCTCGCTTCGGCAGCACATATACTAAAATTGGAAAACATGCATTTTGTGTTGTTTATATGATACATTTAAACAAGATGATTACCTTAGAAAAACAATTGTGCAGACATATCAGATAACCAAGAACATATAGGACAGGAAAGAACAAACAAAGAAGATTTAAGGCATTAAAAAAAGATGAGTTATTTTATATTTGGGATGTAGTAATATAAATGTGGTAAAATGTAAAATCTACAGTGAAGACATTGTAGCCAGTCTTTAATTTGACAAGAAAGATAATAGTAAAGGACAAAACAAGATAAAAAACAAAACTGCTGAAAATAGAGATGAACAAAAATACCATTAAAGTGGTAGAATTTAATTCATTATTCCAAATCTTCAATATATCAAGGCTTAACAAAATTCACAAGAATATGAAAGAACAGGTTTATTAAATTATAAGAAAATAGTGGTTATAAATTTCAGTGCATAGCTTCGGATTTTCAAAAAATATTAACCCACTTTCAGTGAGTTAACTAGCAATGATCTCTGGCCCGAGCCTGCATGGTGAAACGACACAGTCAACCTCGGATTCCCACTGGGCTTCTGGCTCTCAGGGTATGATATTTTGGGAGCCTACCTGTCCTCACTAAATTGAGAAGACTTCTCTTGTCCTGAAGCATCAGTAGGCTGAGCAACCATGAGATATAAAATTTCCCTAGTTCTAATTTTTCATAAGCCAAAGGTTCTCAGCTTGAGGCAAGAGGCTATTTAGTCAAAGCCAGAAAACTCACAGCTATCCTTTTCTTTAGGTCTTTTTATCTTTTTCAGCATCAGACAAACAGCAGGATATACTTCCTCTTGCTTAAGGAACCCAGGACCTCTCTTTCCCCTTTCTCCCAGGCTCCAATTATCTCTTTCATCCAGAGGAATCTCTCTCCCTGTCCCTTCCAGCCTCCTTACAGACACTCTGTTCTGAATCACACCTCGTTATTCAACATAATCTCCAAAGCAGGTTTAAGATTTTGAAACAAAAACAAATAAGAGAAAGAAGCATTCTCACAGGCAAATCCTGCTCTCTCTCCAACATTTTTCCTGCTGCTACACAAATTCTTTCCTATTGTTCAGATTCCATTAAATACACAAAGGTGAAACTGTAGAGACCATTCTAAGGATAGTGACATTGAATTAGAAGTAAAAGACAAAAGGAATAAAAGCAAAATCAAAACTCTCAGGGCTTCTTTTTTTTCTCCCGAGTTAAGAATCCAAACTGCAGTTATTATTTTCAAAAAAAAAGTCTCTAAGAAAACTACATATTAAAATATAGAGGATGTGTCCAGTGAGGTACTCTGGGAAAAATTTAGGGACTCCTTCTAAGGTTGTGACATAAGCATTCTTTTACAAGTATTGTGACCTGTTGTGGAACCAGGGAAAACTTGAAGGAAAGGCTTTAAGCAATTCCGTAAAGTAATATAAAAACTGGGGCAAAAATGGCAGCTAGTACTAGGAATCTTTTTTTTTTTTTAAATAAAAATCTGATTAATCAAAATATTTTCCTCTACATGTAATACTGCCTGTGCAATATTGCATAATAAACAGGAAGAATAGAAATTCTCTATAAATCAGAGATCTGAGAAATTGGTAACTTCACCATACTGAAATTAGGTTGCTCTTTTAAAGCTTTCTGGTTATTCTAGTTAAAAAGAAAAATAAATAGCAACTAACGAAATGGGAAATTGCAAATGGCAGATGACAAAGAGTATTCATCTAAACTAGAAAACTACCCATTGCAAACCTAGAAGAAGACAGGCAAGTTCAATGTAAATATGCAAAACAATAACTAGAAATTGGAATAGAATACTGTTTTCTTAAACTTATTTGTAATTATATTTCAGCAAATGCGAACATTAACAATTTATAACTTTCCCCACCAAATAAAAATGTTTTGAAAAAATATTGAGAATTTTCCATCATAAGAAAATACTGACACTCTCATATATTTATAGTGATAATATAAAATGTCAAACTCCGGGGCTCCTGGGTGGCTCAGTGAGTTAAAGCCTCTGCCTCTGGCTCAGGTCATGATCCCAGGGTCCTGGGATCGAGCCCCACATCGGGCTCTCTGCTCGGTGGGGAGACTGCTTCCTCCGCTCTCTCTCTGCCTGCCTCTCTGCCTACTTGTGATCTCTGTCTGTCAAATAAATAAGTAAATAAAAATCTTAAAAAAAAAAAAAAGTTAAACTCCTCAGAGGACCAAATGGTAAGACATATTAATGTCTTTCAATTATTCAACCTAATACTTATGATTATTTTATTCAATTCAAGGAAATAATCAATGTTCAGATGAAGACACATGAACAATTATATTCTTTATGAAATAGTGAAAAGGAAATGAAATTTTGGGAACTGAGTATTAGTAACTTTTAGGCAACAGAGGATCACATATTGAGGCTAAATAAGAATCATGGGTGTTGTGATAGCTAATTTGTATGTCAGCTTCTCTAGGCTATCGTGCTCAGTTGTTTGGCCACCTTCCAGTCTAGATGTTACTATGAAGGTATTTTTTATTTTTATTTATTTTTATTTTTTATTTATTTATTTGAGAGAGAGAAATTCTTTTTTGTTTGTTTCAAGTTTTTATTTAAATTCTAGTTAGTTAACATATAGCATAATACTAGTTTCAGGAGTAGAGAGATTCTTTTTTTTTTTTTTTTTTTAAAGATTTTATTTATTGATTTGACAGAGAGAGAGAGATCACAAGTAGGCAGAGAGGCCAGAGAGAGAGGAGGAAGCAGGCTCCCCGCTGAGCAGAGAGCCCGATGCGGGGCTCGACCCCAGGACCCTGAGATCATGACCTGAGCCGAAGGCAGAGGCTTAACCCACTGAGCCACTCAGGCACCCTAGGAGTAGAGAGATTCTTAAGCAGGCTCCACACCCAGCACAGAACCCAGCACAGAACCCACCCAGCATGGGCCTCTATCTCACAACCCTGAGATCATCACCTGAGTCAAAATCAAGTCAGATGCTTAACCAAAGGACCCATTTAGGTGCTCCTGAAAGTATTTTTTAGATGTGATTAATATTTATATGAGTAGACTTTGAATAAAGTAGATTAGTTTCCACAATGTGGGTGGGCCACATCCAATCAATTGAAAGCCTTAAAAGACAGCTTTCCCAAAGTAAAAATTTAGCCTCAAGACTGCAATATAAATACTTTCCCTGAGTTTTCAGCTTGCCTGGCCTGCCCTTCAGATTTCTGTCTAAAGACTATAACATGAACTCTTACCCGAGTTTCTAGCCTTCAGGATTGTCCTAGAGATTTAGGTCTTACAAGCCCCCACAATCACATGAACCAATTCTCCCCAAAACGCCCCCGCTCTACTATTCATTTTGTTTCCCTGGGAAACCCTGATTAATGAAAGTATAACAACTTTCATATTCAAAATAAAATATTACGATTTCTGCTTCAGACTGGGATAACTGGTACCATGCTAAAACATGACAAAGAAGTAAACCCAGACCAAAAAAAAAAAAAAAAAAAAGATGGCAAAACCACTTGCAGATATTGGACAAAAGGCAGTGCAGAAATTCAATCCTGAACAAAGGCAGACTCATGAACTGAGCCCCATGAGTGAGTGCTCTGGCTCTCAGCCTGAGGACATATTCCTCTCTAATGCAGTGAGCAGAAGAGGCAGAGATCAGGGTTGAAACAGGGAATAGAACTATAAGGATGGGTCACTGGGAGACTGAGTGATTCCTTGTGACTCCTTGTCCAAGAGATGGGCTGTGCATGCCAAAAGTCTGAGGTTGCAAATGTAACAGAGAAAGGAGAAGTTGGGTAGTACTGGGAGATATTAGAGGTGCAGCCTAGCCAGACCAGAGACCTCATTAACATTATAGGCATCCATCTGAGACACCAGAAAAGTCATACCTTGAAGTAAGAACCAGGTCCAAAATAAAGTTTACTATAGACAAAATAAAGCCTAAGCAGGCCCTGACAAGAGTAATTGGGGAAATACAGTTTAGAAGTTGAATTTTTCAAGTTAGATAAACTCAGAAAATAACTTTGGTTTTCTATAGATCTGGGTTTTGTTTTGTTTTGTTTTGTTTTTAAAGATTTTTATTTATTTGTTTGACAGAGAGAGACAGAGAGAGAACACACATAGGGGGAGTAGGAGGGAGAAGCAGGCTTCCCACCAAGCAGGGAGCCCAACGTGGAGTTTAATCCCAGGACCCTGGGATCATGACCTGAGGCGAAGACAGTCGCTTAACAACTGAGCCACCCAGAGGACCCTAAGATCTCTTTTAACAAAGAGCAAAACCCACCTTATACAAGTTGATCAGCTAGTAAATGGAATTGTCTACCAGTAGGAAAACCACAAACCTTCAAAGTAAGATAACATAATCTTTAGTCTCTATAATGAATCGGGATCAATGTCTCCTGTGTGATATATGTGATATGACAGGGAGAAAAAAGTCTAGAAAACTTTAGTCAATGAAGAATGTATACAATGGAAACCAACTTTAAATGATTAAAGATTAGCAAACAAAAATGTTTAAGAAGCCCATCTCTTATAGAGACTCATGTCAGAAAGACACCAGCAGATTGAAAGTGAGGGAATGGTGAAACATTTATCATGCAAATGGATGCCAAAAGAAAGCCAGGGTAGCAATATTTATGTCAGGCAAAATAAACTTTCAAACAAAGATTATAATAAGAGACAAAGAAGGACACTACATAATCATAATAGAGGATATAACAATTGTAAATATTTATGCACCCAACATGGGAGCACCTAAATACATAAAACCAATAATAACAAACATTCAATAAATAGTTGAGAGTAATACAATAATAGTAGGGGGCTTTAATACCCTACTTACATAGATGGACAGATCATCCAAATAGAAAACCAACAAAGAAACAGCAGCTTTCAGTGACACACTGGACAAGATGAATTTAACAGACATCTTCAGAACATTCTGTCCTAAAACCACAGAATACACATTCTTTTTAAGTGCACACAGAACATTTTCCAGAATAGATCACATATTAGGCCACAAAATAAGTCTTAACAAATTCAAAAAGATCAAAGTCATACTATGCATCTTTTCTGACCACAATGCTATGAAACTAAAAATCAGTCACAAAAAAAAATCTGGAAAGGGCACAAATACCTTGACATTAAATAACATGCTACTAAACAGTGAATAGATCAACCAGGATATCAAAGAGGAAATCAAAAAAATTCATGGAGACAAATAAAAATGAAAACACAACAGTTCAAAATCTTTGGGATGCAGCAAAAATGTGTTTCTAAGAGGAAAGCTTATAGCAATCAAAGCCTACCTCAGGAAGCAAGAAAAATCTCAAATAAACAATATAACCTTTCACTTAAAGGAGCTAGAAAAAGAAGAACAAACAGAACCCATAACCCAGCAAAAGGAAGGAAATAAAGACTAGAGCAGAAATAAATGATATAGAAAAAAAAAAGAAAAGATCAATGAAATGAGGAGCTGCTTCTTTGAAAAGATCAATAAAATTGATAAACCTCTAGTAGAACTCATTTAAAAAAAGAGAGTTTCCAGATAAAGAAAGAAACAGTAACCAATAGCATCAAAATATAAACAGCTGTAAGAGAACATCTTGAAAACCTAAATGCCAACATATTGGACAACTTAGAAGAAATGGGTAAATTCCTAGAAACATATAACCTACCAAGACTAAAGCAGGAAGAAACAGAAAAATTTTAATAGGCCAATCCCCAGCAATGAAGTTGAATCAGTAATCAAAAAATTCCTGAAAAACAAAATCTAAGACCAAATGTCTTCACAGGGAAATTCTACCAAATATTTAATAAAATAGTTCATACCCATTCTTCTCAAACTATTCCAAAAAATTGAAGAGAAAGGAAAACTTCCAAATTCATTTTATGAGACCGGTATCACCCTGATACCAAAGCCAGATAAAGACACCACGAAAAAGAGAACTACAGACCAATACCTCTCATGAATATAGAAACAAAACACCTCAACAAAATATTAGCAAACTACCTCCAACAATGTATTTTTTAAAATAATATATCATGATAAAATGGGATTCATTCCTGGGATGTAAAAGTATTTTAATATTTGCAAAAAATCAACATGATATGTTGCATCAGTCAGAGAATGGATAAAAACTATATGATCATTTTAATACATGATGAAAAAGCATTTGACAAAGTACAACACCAATTCACAATATAAACCCTCTGCAAAGTGGGTCTGGAGGGAACATATTTCAACCTAATAAAGTCCTTATATGAAAAACTCACAACTGATAACATACTCAATTATGAAAACCTGAGAGCTTTTGTCATGAAGTCAGGAACAAGACAAGGATGTCTACTCTCACCACTTTTATTCAACATAGTACTGGAAGTCCTAGCCACAACAATTAGAAAACATAAAGAAATAAAAGGCATCCAAATTGGTAAGGAAGAAGTAGAACTTTCACTATTTGCAGATGGCATGATACTATGTATAAGAAACCCAAAAGACTCCACACACACAAAAAACTACTAGGACTGATAAGTGAATTTTGTAAAGTCACAGAATATAAAATCAATGTACAGAAATCTGTTGCATTCCCATATACATATTAAAAATGAAGCAACAGAAAGTGAAACTAAGAAAACAATACCATTTATAATTGCACAAAAAATAAGATAGCTAGTAACGAACCTAACCAAAGAGGTGAAAGACTGCACCCTGAAAACTATAAACCCTGATGAAACGAATTCAAGACAATGCAAAGAAATGGAAAGACATGCCATTTTCATGGATTAGAAGAACAAATATTATTAAAATGTCTATACTACCCAAAGCAATCTATAGATTTAATGCAATCCCTATCAAAATACCAACAGCATTTTTCATAGAACTAGAATGAACAATCTTAAAATTTGTATGGAACCACAAAAGACCATTAAGAGCCAAAGCAATTTGGAAAAGAAAAACAAAACTGGAGGTATCACAAGTCAGATTTCAAGTTATCTCAGAAAGTGTTAGTAATTAAAATAGCATGATACAGGCATAAAAACACACACATAGGTTAAAAGAACAGAAAACCCAGAAATAAACCTACAATTACATGGTCAATTAATCTTTGACAAAGGAGGAATGAATAAGCAATAGAAAAAAGACAGTCTTTATAACAAATGGTGTTGAGAAAATGGACAGCCACATGAAAAAGAATGAAAATGGATCACTTTCTGACACCATACACAAAAATAAACTGGAAATGTATTAAGGACCTATATGTGAGACCAAAAACTATAAAAATCCTTGAAGAGAGCACACACCATAATCTCTTTGACATTGGCTATAGCAACATCTTTCTAGATATGTCTCCTGAAGCAAAGGAAATAAAGCAAAAATAAAATTTGGGGATTACATCAAAATAAAAAAAAATTTTCACAGAGAAGGAAACAATGAACAAAACTAAAGGGACTTACTGAATGGGAGAAGATATTTACAAAATGACATACCCAATAAAGGGCTAATATCTAAAATACATAAGGAACTGATACAACTTAATACCCCAAACCCAAATAATCCAGTTAAAAAATGGGCAAAAGGCATGAACACACATTTCTCCAAAGAAGACATCTGGATGGCCAACAGACATGTGAAAGATGCTCAACATCACTCATCATCAGGGAAACGCAAATCAAAACTACAATGAGAGCACCTCATATCTATCAGAATAGCTAAAATCAACAATAAAAGAAACAAGTGTTGGCAAGGATAATGAGAAAAAGGAATCCTCTTCCACTGTTGGTGGGAAGGCAAATTGGTGCAGTCATTGTTGAAAATAATATGGCAGTTCCTCAAAAAGTTAAAAATAGAAGTACCTTAAGATCCAAGAATCACACTATTGGGTATTTACCACCAAAATACTGAAGTACTAATTCAAAGTAGTACAAACACACCTATGTTTATAGCATTATTTATAATAGCCAAACTAGGAAGCAGCCCAAGTCCATTAATAGATGAATAGATAAAGAAGATATGGTATATACACACAATGGACTATTATTCAGCCATAAAAAAGAATAAAATCTTGCCGTTTGCAACAACTGGATAGAGATAGAAAGTATAATGCTGAGCAAAATAATTCAGTCAGAGAAAAACAAATACCATATGATCTCACTCATAAGTTAAATTTAAGAAACAAAACAAGCAAGCAAAGGGAAAAAAAGAGAGAGTGAGAAAGACAAACCAAAAACAAATTCTTTTTTTTTTTTTTTTAGATTTTATTTATTTATTTGACAGACAGAGATCACAAGTAGGCAGAGAGGCAGACAGAGAGAGAGGAGGAAGCAGGCTCCCCGCTGAGCAGAGAACCTGATGTGGGGCTCAATCCCAGGGTCCTGGGATCATCACCTGAGCCGAAGGCAGAGGCTTTAACCCACTGAGCCACCCAGGTGCCCCCCAAAAACAAATTCTTAGCCATAGAGAACAAACTGATGATTACCACAGAGGAAGTAGATAGGGGAGTGGGGAATAAGGCATGTGGATTAAAGAGTACACTAGTCATGATGAAAAAATAAATAAAATACAACAAATAAATAAATAAATAATGTTTAAACAGTTAAAACAAATCTATTGCAAGAACTAAAGGAAAATATGGTCAATGAACAAAAAGAATATATTCAAAAAAAATTTTTGGAAATTTTATTTCTTTATTTATGAGAGAGAGAGAGGACAGCACAAGCAGGAGAAGAACAGAGGGAGAGGGAGAAGCAGACTCTACACTGAGTGAGGACCTTGATATGAGACTCAATTCCATGACCCTAAGATCATGACATGAGCCAAAATCAAAAGTCAGTCACCCACTTGACTGTGTCACCCAGGTGCCCTGAGAATATATTCAAAATGTAATGAATGAATAGAGACTCCACAAAAAAGAAAACTATGCATATATACAAAAATGTTTTAAAAACTACAAACATATATATAATTTATAGAACCAATTATAGAAATTAGAGAACTAAAAATTATAAAAAGAAAATGAAAAGTTCTCTGAATGGCTTTAAGAGCTAATCTGATGTGGATGGAGAAACAGTAAATCAAACTCAAGGATAGAATGATCCAATCTGAAAAACAGAGAACAAAATAATTGAAAAAATAAATGAACAGAGTTTATCAGGGAACTGAAGCACAACATCAAATGGTCTAACATGTCTGTAATTAGACTTCTAGAATTAAAAAAAGGGGGGGGTGGGGTGGGAGAGAATGAATTAGAAGAAGATTTGAAGAAATAATGGCTGAAAATTCCCAACTTTGATGAAAAACATTTATTTATATATCCAAGAATCTGAGGATACATCAAGAAAGATAAACGCACAAAACCCTACACAAAGCCACATCAGAGTCACAGTGGTTACAACCAAGTACAAAGAGAAAATCTTGACAGGATTCAGTGGGAAACAGTACATTATATACAGAAATCAGTGATAAGAATAAATGCTAATGTCTCATCACAAATAATGGAAGCCAAAAGACATTGGAATAATTTTCAAGTGCTAAAGAACAGAGAAACAGAATTCTCTACTGACAATATCCTTCAAAAAGGGAGGATGAAATAAAGCTGTTTTTTTTGAGAACAGGTATTTTTAGATAAATACCAGCAAACCTAGGTTATAAGAAATTCTAAAGGATATTTGCCAGGTTTAAGGTGAATGATACCAGACGGAAACTTTGACACGTAAGAGGTAACAAAGACAATAAAAAATGGTAAATCAGAATATAAATATAAAATACTTTTTATGTCTTAATTTTCTTAAAGAACCACTTACTGTGTAATACAAAAATAATAACACTTTAAGGTGGGGATTATAATGTATATAGAAGTAAGAAATATGACAACAATAACATAAATGAATGAGTGAACAAATGCAAATATAATACAGTAAAATTATTATATTTAGGAAGCAGGACTTGTCAACTATAAAATAAGAAATGGAAAAAGTTGATGTAAGAAGAGTGGAGAGTCAGGCATTAATTGGTACACTATTGATTCTAAATACACATTAATAAGTTAAGAATCGACATTTTTAGCTCTAGGGAAGCTATATTAAGAAACCATAAAAAATTTTATGACTAAGAACCCAATAAAGAAATTAAAACAGAATATTACCAGTATTCAATTCACCTAAAAAAAAAGTCAGGAAAGGAGCAACAGAGAAACAAACACAAAAAGGGCACAGGGAAACACAAAGAAAGATGGTAGACAAAAACTCAACCATAATTACATGTAAATGTTACTGTAAATGTTGACTAGATGTAACATTTACATGTAAATGTTAATAAAACCAGAGTAATGAAAAAGCAAGACCCAATATTTGCTGTCTATAAGACCCAACTTCAAAATTAAAGATAAAGAGTTTGAAAGTTGGAGAATAAAAAAGGTATTATACGTAAACAGTGTGCCTAAAAGAGCTGGTATGGTGTATTCATCTCAGACAATCAGACTTCAAAGCAAAGAGAAATACAGGAACTAAAGAAAAACTTCACAGTGATAAAAAGTACAAATAACCTAAAATATGCAAGAATCCTAAATCTGTATATACCTACTAGCAGACTATGTTTTCTGACCCTAATAAAATTTCATTAGAAACCATTAATAATAAACATATATAAAATCACAAAACATTGGAGAAATCTAATACTGATATAAAAATTTCTCATAGAATAAATTACAATGATAAAATAAACTACAATGATGTTTAGAAAAATCTTTAAATGGTGATGAAAAGATGGCATCTCAAAATTAATTTGATGTAACAAAAGCAAATCCTATTTTTAAATATTAAATTTTTAGATTTAAAATCAATAATTTAGGTTTCTCCATTAAAAGACTAAGAGGGGGGTGCCTGGGTGGCTCAGTGGGTTAAAGCCTCTGCCTTCAGCTCAGGTCATGATCCCAGGGTCCTGGGATTGAGCCCCGCATCAGGCTCTCTGCTCAGCAGGGAGCCTGCTTCCCTTCCTCTCTCTCTGGCTTCCTCTCTGCCTACCTATGATCTCTGTCTGTCAAATAAATAAATTTAAAAAAAAAATCTTAAAAGACTAAGAGGAAAAATAAGCAAATTAAAATCAAGATTTAAAAAGGGAAGAATTAATAATGCTGAGTATAAATTGATGAAATAAAAAACAGACAAGGAGAAGAAAAAAATACCAAGAGAGTCTACAACTTTTTTAAAAGATTAATTATATTGATAAAAATCTAGGAGAAATAACTGAGAAAATAAAAGAGAAAAAATACAAAATACCTGGGTGGCTCAGTTGGTTAAACATCTGACTCCTGATTTTGGCACAGGTCATGATCTCAGGGTCATGAGATGGAGCCCCAAGCTGGGCTCTGTGCTGAGCCTAGAGCCTCCTTAAGATTATCTCTCTGCCTCTCCCTTTGCACTGCCCCCCTTCAACTTGTGCTCTCTCAAATAGATAGATAGATAAATAAGATAAAATTAAAAAAGGAATATTATTAGAGGTCCTATAAATGTTATTAAGAGGATAATAAATAATATGATATAAAAATTTAAAAATTTTATAAAATGAAACAAATTCCTTAAAAAAGGCAATTTACCAAAAATAAAACAAAAGCAATAGAAAATCAGAAGAGCTCTATATCTATTAAAGAAACCACAGTAAATAAATCTCACAAAGAAAAGTACAGACCCAGATGGTTTACTGTTTAATTCTACTACACACTTAAAGAAATTATAATATCAGTTTTACTCAAGCATTTTCAGAAAATAGAAGAGAGAATACTTTCCTAATAGAAGGGAGAATACTTTCCTAATCATTTTACGAAAGCAGTACAACACTAATGCCAAAAGCTAACAAAGAATTTCTGGAAATTTTAAATTGTAGACATTATTAGTCATGATGATCAATTCAAAACTCCAGAACAAGAACTAGCAAATGAAATCCATGCTTACGTACAAAGAATAATTCAAAATGGTCAAGTACAGATATCCCTGTAATGCAAGGTTGGTTCAACATTTGGAATTCGAATATGATTTGCTACATTAACATGTAAAGGAGAAAAAGTGCATGATCTTCATCACATCTCAATCATCTCAATAGAGACAAAAAAATTGGAAAAATCCAACACTCATTCACGGTAAAAAAAAAAAGAAGAAGAAGAAAGAAAAAAACTGAGCAAACTAGAAATAGAAAGCATAGTTCTCAAATTAGTAAAAGTATCTACAAAATACCTATAGATAATATCATATTTAATGATGAAAAATCATACTTAATGATGGAAAATGTAATATTTTATCCATAATAGTCCTAAGTTGAACCATCATCAGAAGAATGGATAATGAAATGGTGGTATATCCATGTAATTAACTATTATTCTACAGTAAAAAGAATGAACATACACAGGAGGAAACATGAATAAACCTCAAAAACAGAACCAGAACAAAAGAAATAAGACATAGAACAGTATTAATATACGGTTTGATTTATATGAAATAGGAGAACCTACAAAACTAACATATAACACAAACATATACTTAATGTACAAAACTAATGTGTAACAGCTTTAGAAATCAGTAGCTGCTTGAAGCAAGAGTTAGGGACAATTGCATGCAGAAGCCGTGAGGGAACTTTCTAGATGAAAATGCTCTATATGTTGAATGGGGCTATGCTTGACATATGCAAA
Source organism: Martes martes (assembly GCF_963455335.1). Classification (NCBI taxonomy): domain Eukaryota; kingdom Metazoa; phylum Chordata; class Mammalia; order Carnivora; family Mustelidae; genus Martes; species Martes martes. The sequence goes on along the minus strand of NC_137902.1, from coordinate 44,960,195 downwards.
AATTTATTCTCAAACTGTCATTTTCAATGTATTATTTTTTAAAATTTATTTATTTATTTATTTAGAGAATGTGTACATGCATGTGAGCAGGGAGAGAGGAAAAGAGAAAGGAAGAGGGAATCCCAAACAGACTGCATGTTGAGCCTGGAGCCAAATGCCAGGCTTGATCTTACAACCCTGAGATCATAGCCTGAGATGAAATTAAGTCAGTTGCTTAACTGACTGAGCCACCCAGTTGCCCCAGTTTTTAAAAATATAATTTGTACCTCAGTATAGTTGCTTTAAATGTGTAATATTAAAGAAAATCTAAGACACAGAATAACTTGCTCTTTCTGGTCTAAACTGTAATAGGCTGATCTATAGATCAATAAATAGGTAGATAGGTAGGTAAAAGAGATGCCAAAGAAACAGTGAAAAGCAGTACATTATATTAATTATGGTATAGCAGGGATTTCAGGTAATTTTTATCTTCATAATTATAAAGACAAATGCTGCAATTTACAAATTTGCTAAAACAGCATGTATTATATTTGCCGTAAGCTTAAAAAAGGGAAAATACCTAAACGAAATACCTAATGAAAAGGGAAAAATACCTAAAAATATATATGTGACAAATTTCTCAGGATATGTCTTGGAACGTCCTTTCAGCTCTTTTTTCCCTGTTTGTACTCCTTCACGACCTCACTCTTTCCTTTTTGTACTTTCTTTCACCACCTCACTCTATTTCTAGTCTCTTGTGCACTTACTTCTCTTTACCTTTATTCACACTGTCTTACACATTCATTGCTCTATATCCAGATCTGATGATGTTTGATGAAAACTTTCCCCTCAATTTAATTCAAGTCAGTACCAGAAATCTCCAAGGAACTAATTATCAAGTTTGCACAATATTGAAGCTAACAGAGTCATACACAAACACAAGATGATGAGAAAATAGAATGTGACTCCACAGTAATTGCATATTTTCATGTCTCCTGACCTTAGCGAGCCAGAGCCACCATTTTCACATGCCTCCAGGGATATCAAAGTCAGTCAGCCCTCAGCGAAACTTTGGTTAAGAGCCTCAATGATAAATTTATACTCCAGGGATCCTCTCAGAGGCAGACTTGAAAGAGAGATTGTTTATACAAACTTGCAGTCATTGGCCAAATCTTTCTGTTGTGTTCTCTTTTGGAGGCCAGCTGGGAAATCTCCCCTTTTCTCAGCCACACTGTAATAAAGGAAAACTTTTGTGATCCTACCTTTGGCAATCTAGGAAACCAGTCCATCCATCCTGTCAGACATCTTATTCCTTGTGTGGGAAGATGGGCATGCTCTTGACCGCAGAGTCAATGCTGGTTGATATGGAGGCAACTAAAAATGCAAAACAACAAAATATTTGCCTATTACTTTTAACTTTATGAAGTGGTTCCTCACGTAAATTTTTATAACCCTCCCCAGAAGGGTGTTGCTTAAAGACTGGAAAGCCTGTTGCCTCTATTCCTAGACATATGATGGTTTCGATTTAAAATGCTAAGGAACACATCACGAAAGGAATTGCCAGAATTATCACTGAAATTCCAAAAGTTACAATGTCAATATTATAAGATTAACTGTATAGAAAAAATAATTAAAAATACCACTTTTGTAAGGTATCAGAAAACTAAAATTCTTATTGAGAAATGAATTTAACAAAAAAGGTAAAATACCTGTACACTGAAAACCAGAACACATTGTCAGAGAAATTAAAGAAGGCCTAAATAAATGGAGAAAGATATCAAGTTCATGCAGTGGAAGACTGAGTATTTTTAAGGTTCTCCTCACACTGATCTAAAGCATGTGTTCTCAACAGGAGAAGTATCACCCCCAAAAGGGCAAAAATGGTTTCCTAGGGGGCAAAAAACCCCCTTACACATATAGTGATTTGTTATCTTCCACAACTAAACCCTACCTGATAGAATCATATTCTCTATTATATAATTTATCTTGTTTGAGATATTTTAAATAGCTTTTTTTTTTCTCCTTGGGTTTGGAGGATAACAATTAAAAAAAAAAAAAAGGTTAAGAAAAGTGATTTTAAAAATTCAAGAGAGGGGCACCTGACTGGCTCAGTCAGAAGAACATGTAGGACTCTTGATCTCAGGGTCGTGAATTCGAGCCCCACAGTGGGTGTAGAGATTATTTTAATAAATGAAACTTAATAAATTAATAAATAATTCAAGACAGTCCCAGTTAAAACATCAGCAGGTTTTTAATAAATTCACAAGATAACTTTAAAGCTTATATGGAAATTCAAAGACCTTAGAATAATCAAAAATAATTTTGTAAAAGAAGAAGAAGCTAAAGACAAACTTGTGTTGGAATAAGGATTAAAATATAGAATAGTAGATCAATTAGAGAAATAAAATCACATAAATAAAACCAACTGATTTTTGACAAAGTTCCTAAAATAGTTCCATGAGGAAAGGATAGTTATTTTTTAAAGAATGATACTGAAATTACTGGATATCTTTATGAAAGAAAATCTTGACCTGTACATCATAACATACACAGTAAGTAATTTGAGATTTATGATCAAAATAAACATTTAAAAGCTAAAACAATGAAAATTTTAGACAAAAACATTGGTGAATACCATGGAGTAGGTAATGTTCTTTTGAATGGAGAAAAATGACTAAATATCCAAGAAAAGTCAATGAATTAAACATTATCAAAATTAAGTATTATCTTCGATACCATTGAGAAAAATTAGGCAAACCACAGATTTGGAGAAAATATTCTCAATACATACATCTGACACACACCCACCATCATGCCCATTCATATATATATGTGTGTGCATGCATACTTATTTGTGTATGTGAGGTTTAAGTATATGTATGTAAGTGTGCATACACATGTGTACAAAGCATTCTTACAATATAGACAAAAATACCTAGCATCCAATGAAAATGGAAGAAACCTTGAACAGACACTTAACAAATAAGGTTCTCTAAAAGGTGCATGATAAGATGTTCAACCAAAGGAGTCATCAAGGGAAGTAAAATAAACCATAATGTGATACCACCACACACTCACCAGAATGGCTATAATGGACAATTCCAATTGTTGGCAAAGATAAGAAGGAACTGATATGCTCTTGTATTATTGGTTGGAATGCAAAATTGTCTAAATGTTTTTGAGAAACAATGTGTTTCTTATAAAGTTTAACAAATGCTTACTATAAAATCCATCAGTATCATTTTTAGGAATTTTCTCAAAAGAAATGAAAACATATTCACAGAGAGAGTGGTATAAGAATGTCCATATATTGTTATTTTCTCGAATTTGGAATCAATCTAGATGTCCATGAACAAGGGAATGGATTAAAAAATAATATAGTATATTCATACAATGAGTTCAGCAGTAGAAGAAAACAAATGAGGAATGCATGAAACAACATTATGTTGCGTGAAAGAGCCTAGAACCAAAAGAGTACACATCCGATAATAATCTATTTCATTCAAAACATTCGAAAACAAGAAAAGCTGTAGTGCTCAAGATCAGGACAATGGCTTTCTTTGGGAGGTAGGATTGACAGAGAAAAGGAAACTTGCTCTGATAATGACCTGGTAGTTACAAGGATACATACGAGCAACTTACTGACTTACACATTTAAAATCTATATCTTTTATTTTATATAAATTATACTTCAATTAAAATCAATTAAAAATAAAACATAAGGAAAAAAGGACAGAAATCAAAATCCACTGGAAAGATATAAACAAAACAAATACAAATGGACAAAGCTGAAGCTTAGGGTTTAAGAAGGTACATTTCTATGATAAAACTAAAGTCATGCAAGGAAGTGATTACTAAAATTTAGGAAAATATTTGCTTCAAGGGAATGGAAGAGGTTTTGTGGAAATAGGCATTTTGAGAGACTTCCGTTGTGTCTGGCAATATTTCTTGACCTCATTGGTCAAGTCTTAATAAAGATGTTCACCTGATAATAATTAATAAGCTGCATATTTATTTTATAGCAATTTTCTATATCTTTATTTTATTTTGTAAGTAAGAGGATAAAGAAGTCTTAACATAGATGAAAGGAATGAAGAAGACTCCAAGAGTGTGAGATTTAAGTTGAGACATGAAGGGTGAGAAGGGGTTGGCTCCATGCAGAATATGGAAAAGCAGAGATGAATTCTTATGGGAAACCTGAAAGTGGGTCAGTGTGACTGCAGCATGACGGACTCAGAACATGGAGTCATGAAATTGTAGTTGGTGATGAAAGCATGAGCCACATGTGAGACTTGGGGGCTGAAATAAGGAGCTTGAGTTTTATTCTACATAAAGAGATTATTAAAGAGTTGAAGTGTGAGAGAAACACTTTCACTGACATTTATAAGAGATTACTGTGTTTGTTGTGTTAAAGGATGAGAACAAAATTAGGGAGACAAGTTATGATGATAACAACCTAGATCAGATGAGAGATACAGTACCTGGCTTTGGGCAGTGACAGTGGAGATGGAGACAAGTGAATGTTTTCAAGGTATTTGGCTTAGTGGGTGACAGGAAGGGAAAAACTAATACAACCGGATTTGTTCCCACCAGGACTGACTGAGTAGATGAAAATGTCATATATTGAAATGGTAGTAGATTAATATAAGGAAAAGCCTTCAGAAGGAAAATTCATAGCTAATTTTAGGGGTTTGAAAATCAACACTCGTACCAAAAACCTGAAAGCTTATGTCCATTTCCTGTTAACTGTGCTCCACGCTGAGTTCATCTGCTTAACTATAACTATTAACCCTCACTTCCCAGACTCACTTTTATTTCAGCCACACTATCCTTGTTCTTTTCCCTTGCCACTTACACTAACATCTGTCCCCTTAAAAATACACTTTTTTTTTTTTTTTTTTTTTTGGTAGAGAAGACCTTTACTTACCATATGCACATGGTTAAATTTTTATTCATCTGCCAAGGCCTATCTAAAATTTTATCATTTTCTTAAAAGCTAACTAGGGAAATTCCTCTGTGTAGGAGGTACCTGTCCTACATCTATACACTTCTCTATTACAGTTTTATCATATTATTGATTTTTTTTCTATATTCCCCCATTAAAAATGAGAGCCCAAGAAGATAAGACTTAGAGCTTTGGTCCACCGTTTCACCCTACCTTAGCACGGTGCCTGAAAAAAAGTCAGTACTGAATAAGCATTTATTAAATGGCTGTTTTGGAAGGAACTCAACCAACTTATGCTTTTGCAAAATTTGAGAAAATCTATGTTGCTTAAAACTACTGTTATAATGATATGTAGCAATTCAATTCACCAAATATACATTGATCCCTATTATGCTCCAGAGTTAAATATTAGGACTAGACAAACTAATAATAAATGGTGTTCTGTTTAATTTACTCTCAGCCTAGCCGAAGGGCAACATTTGAACAGGAAATTAAAATAAATGTGATAGAATGCAGTTGAACAAAATGATATAGGAATGCAAGTGAAAGATAGTATTATTCTGCTCAATGGGGTTTAACTTCAAAAGTCACCTTTGATCTGACCCATGGAATAGTCATTTTATTGATTATTTTTAAAAATTCAATATATCCATCAACTGAGTTCCTCTCAGTGCTTTTAGGATTTGCAACATGTGGTCACTGTTTTTGCCTTACACATACCTTGTTTAGGCACACAGTGAGGCAGGGGAAGCTTGCTGAAGCCACAAATAAACCCTCCTACACTTAGTCCCTCCCCTTCTATTTGTCTCAGAGAAAACTACCTGGATGGGAAGAATCCTCAATGTGCTTCAGTCTTGCATAAGTCACTGCTCTTTCAGGTTTCCCAGTTTTTTCACTTGTAAAACAAGAGGAATAAACTGAACTGTGCTATTCTTTTTTGGCATCAAACTACACTAAAATGGTGGATATAAAGACTGCATTTAAGAAATATAGGTAAATATTTATCAGAGAAAATGAGTTTCACAAAAGGTATAAAGTTATATAAAGGAATTCTGGTTTACAGTTCCACATGTAAGGAGCTTAGAAGTTGCTCCTCCATCCTAACAACAATTGTAAAACTGAACAAACTAACAAATCAGTAATTCTTCTTCAGTGCATAAGAGGGGAAGACATAGGTCAAGCCACTGTCCCCAACATTAGAAAGACAGGAAGGTATGGTTTATCTCAGCAGAGACTCAGGAGCAGAAACCACTGCAGAAAATACTGTCAGGGTAGGAAAATCTGAACTGTAATTGAAAAATTGCTGGAGGCTTAGTATGGACAGCCCTGAGAGTTTAAAACTCTAGGAGGAAACTGTCATGGGAGAATCCCCACAATATTGTGAGATTTACCTCCAGGAACTCAACCAGATCTACACAGTAAAAATCAGAAAAAAAATCCTTCCAGCTTCTGGCAGTGAGAAGGGAAAGGAGCCATTTAAAAATATCCTAGATCACTCTGTTTTTCTTTACAAGGCCTGCCTTCAGGGGAAACTAGTTAACCAAACCCTGAAATGCTGAGATATTATCAGAGTCTAACTGACCCAGGAAAGGGAAATACCCAATTCTAACCCATCCTACCCAATCTTTTCCAACTAAGGGAGGAGAAGAAGACTGGGAAACACTTCTGAAGTTCACAGTCAAAAGGCATAGTCTCACTAAAATACTGACACAAAACTATAATCTTGTGTCAGACTATAATCACAAGACTATAGAATACTTCCTTCTTCCCACACTTTTCCATTGCATTAATAAAGACCTGCTTGCAACAGTTCCTTTTGACTGGTACAAGATGTTTGGCTATCAAGAAAAAAATTACAAGGCATACCAAAATGCAAAAAATAATTTACAGAGACAAAGTAACAACAAGAACTAGACATGGCAGCGATTATGGAATTATCAGACTGGATATTTTAAATAACCATGCTTAAATATACTCAGGTCTCTAATAGGTAAAGTAGGCAACATGTAAGAAAGAAGGACAATGTAAATAGAGAGATGGAAATCCCAAGAAAGAACTAAAACAAAAATGCTAGAAATAAAAGACACTGTAATAAAACTGAAGAATTATTTTGATGGTCTTACTAGCAGACCAAATACAATTGAGGAAAGAATCTCCAATCCAGAAAGTATATTAATAGAATCCTCTAAAACTGAAAAGAATTGAGAACAAAGACTAAAAGAAAATCCAAGGACTATGGTACAACTACAAAAGGTGTAACATACACAAAATGAAAATACCAGGAAAAAAAAAAAAAGAAGAAGAACAGAAGTAATATTCAAAACAGTAATAGCTGAAAATTTCATCAAAATTAATGTAGCCAGCCAACCATAGATTCAGGAAACTCAGAGAACACTGAATGAGAAAAATGATCAAAAGGAAAAAAAAAAAGCTAGAGCATATAATTTTTATACTACGGATAATCAAAGACAAAGAAAAAATATCCTAAAGGAAACCAATGGGGGAAAAGCAAACTTACCTATAAAGGAAGATAAAAAACATATCTGATTTCTCTTCAGAAATCATGCAATCAAAAAGAGAGTGAAGTGAAATATTAAAGTGTTGGGAGAAAAATACCCATCAACCTAGAATTTTATACTCTGCAAAATTATCCTTCAGAAGTGAAACAGAAAGAAAGGCTTTCTCAGATAAACAAAAAGTGAGTGAATTTATTGCCAATAGACCTGCTTTGAAAGAACTGTTAAAATAAGTTCTTCAGAAAGAGGGAAATAATATAGGTCAGAAACTCAGATCTCCATACAGAGTGGGAGAATACTAAAGAGGAAGTAAGTGAAAGTAAAACAAATTAAAAAAAGTTTTTTCTTCTTATTAATGATCTAATCAATAATAGTTTGTTCAAAATAATACCAGTGGTATATTAGATTATGTATATTCATGGCTATATCATATATATTTATATGTATAAACACATATATATTTATGTATAAATGAAATAAATGACAGCAATAATACAAGAGATGGAAAGAAGAAATTAGGATTATTTTATTATTATAAGGTATCCACAATACTCATACAGTGGTATAGTGGTAATTGAAAGAGAACTTGATTAGATATAAATGTATATTGTAAACTCTAGGACAACTACTAAAAAAAGTAAAAAGAAAAATACTCTTGTTATGCTAGGAAAAGAGAGAAATCAAATTATATGATATGTTCAACTAAAACTGCAAACGTGGAAAAAAAGTAGAAAACAAAAACAAGAACAAAGAAGAAGGGCAAATAACAGAAAACAATAATAAACATGGTAAATATTAATCCAACTAGATTAGTAATCATTTTGAATGCCAATTGTTATGATGTACCAATTAAAAGACAGACATTGTCAGGGAAGTTCAAAAAACAAGACAGAACTACATGTTACTTATATAAAACTTACTTTAAATATAAAGAAACACAGATTAAAAGTAAATGGGAAGAAAAACATACCATGCTAACACTAATGAAGACAAATCAGAAGTAGCTATATTGATTTCAGACAGAGCAAGAATCACACCAAGGAAAAATTTTAGGTATATAGTAGGACACTATGCAATGATAAAGGGGCCAACTCTCCAGGAAGACATAATTCTTAATGTGTATGAATCTAACAACAGATCATTAAACTGTAAGCCCCCAAATTGATAGAACTATTAGGAGAAATAGATGAATCCATTCTCAGTTTTGGTGACTTTAACACTCCTCTGTAAGAAATGAATGGAAACATGAGGCAGAAAATCAGTAAGGACATATTTGAACTCAACACCACCATCAATCAACTGGATATAATGAACATCTATAGACTAATTAACCCAACAACAGCAGAGCACACATTTTACTCAAGCTCACAGGGAACATTCAGCAATATAGACCACATCCTGGGCCAAAAACACACTCCCTAACAAATTTAGAAGTATAGAAATCATACAGTGTCTGCTCTTAGATCCCAAGAAAAAGAAACTATTAATAAATAACAGAAAGATAACTGAAAAATCTCAAAATACATGGAGATTAAACAACATACTTCTATGTAACACATGGATCAAAGAAGAAACCTCAAGGGAAATGTAAAATATTTTGAACTAAATGAAAATGAAAATACAGCTTATCAAAATTTGTGGAATCCAGCAAAAGCAGTGCTTAGAGGGAAATTTATAGCATTGAATGCATATATTAGAAAAGAAGAAATTTCTCAAATCAATCATCTAAATTTCTGCCTTCATAAACTAGAAGAACAAGAGAAACTTAAATCCAAAGTAAGCAGAAGAAAAGAAGTAATAAAAATTAGAAATCAGTGAAAATGAAAATAGGAGATAAGTAGAGGAAATCAGTGAAACCTAACACTGATTCTTTGAAAAGATTAAGATTGGTAAGCTCTCCAGCCAAGATAACTACAGAAAAAGAGGACACAAATTACTAATATCAGAAGTGACAAAAGACCTATCACTAAAGTTCCTATGGAAATTAAAAGATAACAAAAAATAGTGTGAATAACTATAAGCCAACAAATTTGATAATCTAGTCAGACCATTTCCTTAAAAGACATAATTTGCCAAAACTCATTCAAAAAGAAATAGACTATCTTATTAGGTCTTAAATATGTTGCAGATTTGAAATAATAATTAATAATCTTCCAAAACAAAAAGCACCAAGCCCAGATGGGTTCACTGGTGATTTCTACCAAACATTTAAGGAAGAAACTTTACCAATTTTCTGCAGTGTCTCTCAGAGGGTAGAAACAGAGGCCAATATAACCCTCATAATAAAGCCAAAGACAATATGAGGAAAAAAGACTATAGACCAAGAACTCTCATGAACATAGATGCAAAAATCATCAACAATAGCAACTCAGATCCAAAAAGTATAAAAAGAATTGTAATCCATAACCAAGTAAGATTTAATCTTGGCTTGCAAGAATAGTTCAATATTCAAAAATCAACTAATATTAATTCATCACATCAATAGTCTAAAAAAGAAGAAAAAGCATTACAATTTAAATTGGCCTCCAAAAAACTGAAATATTTAGATAAAAATCTAAGAAAATTTGTATAAGATCTAAGTGAGATAAACTACCAAACTCTGGTAAACAAGGTAAAAGAATTAAATAGATACTCCATGTTCATGGATAAGAAAACAATATTGTCAAGGTGTCAGTTCTTGCCAAATTGATTTACAGACTTGATGCAATCCCATTCAAAATACCTTCAAATTACCTTATGTTTATCAACAAACTGATTCTGAAGTAAAAGTATAAAATTCCTCAAAGATAGCATGGGAAAAAAAATCTAGATAATCTTGGGTATGGTGATGCTTTTTTAAACACAACATCAAAGACATAATTCATGACAGAAATAATGGAGAAACTAAACTCCATTAAAATTAACAATTTCTGCTCTGTGTTAAGACAATATCGATAGAATGAAAGGACAAGGCACAGACTGGGAGAAAATAATTTCAAGACACATCTGATTAAGAACTGTTATCCAAAACATACACTGTTAAAACTCAACAATAAATGTATATAAATTATATTTACTTTTATGATCAAGAAATCAATAGAGGATAACCATCCAATAAAACTCACCATGATGTAAGAGAAGTTGGACTAGGTTATAGAGTAGCAATTATTATCCTTCCTTTTTGCAATTACCTAAATTACTTGCAAAGTGTTATACCATATGGTATAAACATAAAATTTAAAAATAGTTTTTCTTCCACTCTGATAGTCTATAAATTGATTCCTCCTTGTTAACTTATTGGACTAACATTTTAAAAGAAGGTATTACAAAAACCTTCCCCTCAATTTGTTAACAAGGGTGCTGAGACAGTAGAAAGTGCTGCTAGAGTTATCCTGCTTCAGCAGAACAAGGTAAACCCAGGCAGAAACTGCAGCCCTCCAGTCTGAAATCTCTTCGTGGTAGGAAAGTCCTTCTACCAACTTGAATGTACACTCAGTTTTTGAATGGGGCTCAGTGGGGGCCACTTGACATGGCCACATGACACACTTGCCAGTCTTATTCTTTGGAGCCTACCTTAGCCTGCTCTTGCCTTCACCTTAGAGGATTTCCTCTGTGTACTTCTCAGATGTGTATCACAATACCCTGGACTCTAATATGTAGTGAATGTTCCCACATGTTCATTTATACACAGCTTGCTTAGAGAAAAACTTGCTGAGACATTTTGAAATGGAAACTGAGAAGAGGAAAACAAGCTGGAAATTTCCCTACAAACGTAGACTCTGAAGCCTAAAGAGAATTGTATTTCCGCTTGTAAAGCAGGGAAAAAAAAAAAGAAAAGAAAAGAAAGAAAGAAAGAAAGAAAGAAAGAGAAAAAAACAAGGCCAGCTCTAGGGAAGCATAACAGATGCTTTCCCAGGCTAGAGGAGTCAGGAGGAACAATGGGTTTATAAAAGCAGAAAAAATCTAACCTTTCTAAACCTCACTCCTTCAGCTAGGTAAAGCGCTGGCTTTCTGTTCTTGGCCCTTTCCAATTATAGCAGAACTCGCAGGTGAACTCACAAATACACACAGATAGAATCTCTGTCAGCAGGAATCACCAGAGTAGAGGCTGCTGGGCACTGAGCCATGTTCCACGGGCAGGGTATCGTTCCCCGCCCCCCGCCCCCCCATTTGTGTGGCCACAACCAGTGCTAGCAGGAAGGGATACTGGATTTTGTGCTTTGTTAGGAACGCTCTAGGATTGCTTCTTTTTTTTTTTTTTAAAGATTTTATTTATTTATTTGGCAGACAGAGATTACAAGCAAGCAGAGCAGCAGGCAGAGAGAGAGGAGGAAGCAGGGTCCCTGCTGAGCAGAGAGCCCGATGTGGGACTCAATCCCAGGACCCTGGGATCATGACCTGAGCCGAAGGCAGTGGCTTTAACCCACTGAGCCACTCAGGTGCCCCTCTAGGATTGCTTCTGATGATTGTTTTGAGGCTGTGAGGCTCTATGTCAGTGAGCAGCCTTTTGACCAATTTGCAGGTTTTCTTGTGGGGGCTACTTTCCCGTCCTTTATCTAGGAAAAGGGAGACAAGACTGAGAGGGCTGAAATTTCCTCTTCCATACCTTCCAAAACACCTTCACCCACTCGTTAGCCTCCCTCTTCCTCCCCCGTCTTCACACCATCACCAGATCCTGGTATGCTACAGTGCCATGTGAGATACAGGAGAGACAGGTTCTCCTTTCCCCTATCCCTGCATGTATTCCATAAGCACATTCTGTAAGTCTGGTATTGTTCTTCTGTTCTCATTGTTCTAGGAACAAGGTCTCAATTCTCAATGAGCTTATACTGTCACGCAGAAGATAAGCAAGGGGAAAGGCATCAGGAGTGAGAGAGGTACCAAACTCAGCTCTACTCTAACTTCCAAGCTCACAATAGGCAAAGTCCCCCTCCAGCAATTCGTTCTTGGATTTGGATCTTTATGAAAACTGCTACATCAAGCTAAATTACGATCAGTATAACATGTCCTGGTCTCAGGGGGCACCTGGGTGGCTCAGTGGGTTGAGCCTCTGCGTTCAGCTCAGGTCATGATCCCAGGGTCCTGGGATCCAGCCCCTCATCAGGCTCTTTGCTCAGCATGGAGCCTGCTTCCTCCTCTCTCTCTGCCTGCCTCTCTGCCTACTTGTGATCTCTGTCTGTCAAATACATAAATAAAATCTTATTTTAAAAAAAAAGATGTCGAGGTCTCAGAAGATTGAAGGCCAGGTATATTCTCTACATCCAGTGATTTTAATCATCACCTTAACAATGGCTTTGAGACATACATTTTTTCTCGTAAGTTTTTTAAATAATGCAAGAAAAAAAATAAATTATCCTAATAATGGCACAAATCCTGCTGTCCAAGGGGTTGATACTGGTCCAGTTCATAAAGAGAAGCCTCTGCATAGTGGACCATAGCTTTAGTTAGACCACTGTTACAGGAAAGTGTGAATTTGGCCCTTGAAGTCCACTTTAAAGGTCAAAAAGAGAGAGAGAGAGAGAGAGAGAGAGAGTGTGTGTGTGTGTGTGTTTAATTAATGTGCTGAAAGTGTACAGGACCAGAAAATCCCAATCAGGCTTAAAATCCATGAGAACAGCTCCTAATTCATTATATTATTATTTTGAAATGTGATTATTCTAGAGCATTTATTGTTCAAAATGAGATTTAGAATTATTTGTTCCTAAAAAAGAATCCTGATATAATTTTTGTTAGATAAGTTTGATGAGAATTTATATCTTACATTATGGTTTCTAAATGTACATCTTTTTTTTTTTTTAAATATTTTATTTATTTATTTGACAGAGAAAGAGAGATCACGAGAAGGCAGAGAGAGAGGAGGAAGCAGGCTCCCTGCGGAGCAGAGAGCCTGATGCGGGGCTCGATCTCAGGACCCTGAGATCATGACCTGAGCCGAAGGCAGTGGCTTAATCCACTGAGCCACCCAGGCGCCCCTAAATGTACATCTTTTATGAGTCAGTCATTTGTTTGCTTTCTTCATAGAATCACCATGATTTTCTTTTAAAATTTATTCTTCCTTATTTTCTTGTATTTTATCACTGATTACTGGTACAAATAGAAAGGTGCTTTTGTATTCTTCACATATAAACTGACATCTTACTGAAATTTTTTATCATGGTTAATAATTTTTGTCATTTTATGCTCTTAGGTTTCCATGGAAGCGTCATATAATCTGCAAATAATGATGAATTTCCCAGCCTTTTCCAATTATAAGCTTTCATTTTCTCCTACTTTGTAAATTGGATTGATTACAATTTCCAGAAATCTCTTGAAGAGTGGTTTATATATGACATGTTATGGACTTGATTTAATGGAAATGTTTCAAGTACTAAAGTAATGATTATAATATTATTTATAATTCTTATTTTTATTATTATTATGGTTTATTTATTATTATGTGACATTTATCATATAAAAGTATCACTCTAATCTTAGTATTATTGGCAGAAATAGATATTTTACTTTGTGTTTTATTAAACGTCTTTTCTGTATAAAAGTATATAACTACATTTGTCTTCTTCTAGACCTATTAAAATATCATTAGATATTACCAGATTTCCAAGTTCAACCATCTATAAATGTCTTATTTATTGGATAAACACTACTTGGTTACGGTGTTTTGATAGAAATCTTTAGCTTATTTTTATATAGAAACTTGATCCCTAAAATAATGAGAAATGTTTTATACATTCCTATTTTGTGTTATCTTTACCATCTTTTAAAGTGGTAAGCTACTTCCCTAAAATGAATTGAGAAATATTCCTTTTTGTGTAATCTATTATGTCTATAAAAGCATTAAAATCTTTGTTCTATGAAGTTATAAGCAATTTTTGTCCTAATTTTTTGGACTGGACAATTTTAAAAATTGGCTTTATTTTGAAAACTCTAAAAATTACTCTCATGGACTCTTGGTAAATTTGAAAATAAAATGAGCTGGTCGTTCATATTTCTGTCTCCAAACATGTAATACTTCTGTATAAATAGAATAAATTATTTTGGTATACAAAGTAGCATTAAGAATGAAAAGATGGAAATACCTAGTTGTTATAAATGAAGAAGAATCTAAAAATTAGGGCAAAAATTAAAAGCTGAAGCCAGAATGGCTCATAGGCTTATAAATTTTGAAGCTACAGAAACCATGAGCATAAATTTGCAAAGCAAAATTAAATAAAATTACACAATCAAAAATATTAAAATAAAGAATAAATACATATTTCAAAGACAAAGTGTAATATTTAAAAAAATGACTGCAGGGGCGCCTGGGTGGCTCAGTGGTTTAAGCCGCTGCCTTCGGCTCGGGTCATGATCTCAGGGTCCTGGGATCGAGTCCCACATCAGGCTCTCTGCTCGGCAGGAGCCTGCTTCCCTCTCTCACTCTCTCTGCCTGCCTCTCTGCCTACTTGTGATCTCTCTCTCTCTGTCAAATAAATAAATAAAATCTTAAAAAAATAAAATAAAATAAAAAAAATAAAAAAATGACTGCATATCAGGCTACCAGTAATATCTCAACCAATTTCAAAGAACAATTATCCTACGTTATTTTTATCACAGATTAGAAATATTCAATTAAATGATAATCTAATCCCTATATAGTAGGGAACTAAAAAAAGGATGCCTTAATGATTCCATGGTTTAAGAAGAAAGTGTAATAGAAGTTACAAAATATTCCTTTCTAAACAGTAAGAAGGTAATATGTGCTAAAGACTTGTGACTAGCAGTTAGAGCAACACATAAAAGTTTCAGCATTAAATTCACTAATAATAAGAAAAAAGGAAATATGGGGCACTTGGGTGGCTCAATCGGTTAAGCATCTGCCCTCAGCTCAGGTCATGATCCCAGGGTCCTGGGATGGAGCCCTGCTCAGTGGAGAGCCTGCTTTTCCCTCTCCAGCTGCCTCTCTCCCCTGCTTGCATGCTCTCTCTCTCTCACTTGCTCTTGTTCTACCTCAAATAAATAAATAAAATCTTAAAAAAAAAAAAAGGTCCACCTGGGGGGCTCAGCTGGCTAGGCCTCCAACTCATGATTTTGTCTCAGGTCATGATACCAGGGTTATAAGAGCAAGCCACCTGTTGGGCTCTGTGCTGGGCATGGGGCCTGTTTAAGACTTTTTCTCTCCCTCTGCCCCTAACCAGCCCCTTTTCCTCTCTTAAAAAAAAAAAAAAATAATAATAATAAATAAACAAAATAAAATAAAAAACAAAATCAAATAAATAAATAAATAAAATAAACAAATTGAAGTGATACATAAAACAAAAATCTGATTTGTGAAAAGACTGAAAATATACAAAAATCTAGCAAGAAAGAAGGAGAATTGGTATACAGAAACTATTGTAAATGAAAATGGAATCCAAAACTGTACAGACTGACCATTGCATAGATTCTGAAACATAGAAGTATTTTAATAAGTTTGAAAGTAGATTGAATAGAAGGGTTTTTATGGGAATATAAATAGTAAAAATTGAATTAAATTAATAGATAATATGAAAATTATTTTAATACTTATTTTGTTTTCAAAAGTCCTTTCTCATTCTCCTATAACCTAAAGTGCATGTGCATGGATGCACACATACACGTACAGAGATGGATGTCAATACCTTTAAATAATATTCTATTGAGTCTCAATAAGTAAAAATGCTTCAAGAGTAGAAAAATAAGGAAATTGTCCCCCTCATTTCATAAGCTGGTACAACTGAGGTCAGAAGAGGCTAAAGACTATAATACTAATGAATATTTTCATTGTGACAGAATGATTTTTACTTATTAACAAAGTTGAAAAATATAAGTAAAATATTAATAAATAAAATTCAGTAATGTATTAAAGTATTATGACCAAGTTGAATTTGTAACAGAATTAGAAGGATGGCACAATTCTAGAAAAATTGATGTAATTTGCCTTATTAAGATTTAAGAAAAATAAATTATGACAACCACAGAAGAATAGAATGTTGAGATAGAGAAAATATTATTTTATGAGACAAATGTATGTCCACATAAAAAGAAAGAGTTTGGGGTGCCTGGGTGGCTCAGTGGGTTAAAGCCTCTGCCTTCGGCTCAGGTCATGATCTCAGGGTCCTGGGATCGAGCCCCGTGTCGGGCTCTCTGCTCGGGGGGAGCCTGCTTCCCTTCCTCTCTCTCTCTGCCTGCCTCTCTGCCTACTTGTGATCTCTGTCAAATAAATAAAATCTTTAAAAGAAAGAAAGAAAGAATGAAAGAAAGAAAGAAAGAGAGAGAGAGAGAGAGTTTGGTCCTTTGTTTCACACCGTACACGAAAATTAACTCAAACTTTATCATAAACTTAAATGTAACAGGAAAGCTATAAAACTTTTACAAGAAAATGCAGGAGTAAGTCATGATTTTTTCATGAGATAAGAATATCTTCATTATAACACCAATAGCAAAATTTGTAAGATTAGTAAGTTGGACTTAATCAAAATTTAAAATATTTGTGTGTTAAAGAATACTATTAAGAAAGAAAAAGACAATCCACAGAATGGGAAAATTATTTTCAAATTATATATCTAATAAGGTAATTGTATCCAGATTATATTTATTTTTAAAAAATCAATAATAAAAAGATAAACCAGCCAATTAAAAATAATCAAAGGATTTGAATAGACATTTTTCCAAAGAAGATTTAAAAATGACAAAGTAGCTTATGAAAGGTGCTCAATAGGGGTACCTGGGTGGCTCAGTGGGTTAAAGCCTCTGCCTTAGGTTCAGGTCATGATCTCAGGGTCCTGGGATCAAGCCCCGCATATGGCTCTCTGCTCAGCGGGGAGCCTGCTTCCCCCTCTCCCTCTCTGACTCTGACTACTTGTGATCTCTCTTTCTCTGTTGAATAAATAAATAAAATCTTAAAAAAAAAAGGGGTGCTCAATACCATCAGTCATTAAAGAAAGACAAAAAGAGATCCCACTTTACTAACAGTAGGATGGCTATAATAAAAAAAGAAAATAACAAGTTTTGATAAGGATGGGGAGAAATTGGGACCCTCATACATTGCTAGTAGGAATGTAAAATGGTACAGCCATTTGGAAAACAGTTTGACCATTCCTCAAAATGTTAAAATAGAGTTACCACAAGACCCCCCAATTCCACTAAATCTCTACTCAAGAGGAATAAAGATATGTCTACATAAAAATCTATACACAAATGTACATAGCAAACTTAATCACAAGGGACAAAAGGTGGAAATAACCCACATGTCCATGAATACACAACATGTGGCATGTCATATAATGGAATTTATTTGGTAATAATAGAGAATGAAATGCTAATTCAAGAATCCCAGAAACACAAAATAGCTACATGAAAGAGCCAGTCACAATTGCATGTTATCTGATATTATTTACATGAAATGCCCAGAATAGGCATATCTATAGAAACAGAAAGTATACTGATGGTTGTTTAGGGCTGGGTGGGAATTGTGTGGATGGGCAAGGAAGAACTAGTTCAACTTAAACAAATTAAAGTGTTTGTTACACTTTATGGATACAAGATTACTTTGGCGTGATAAAAATTATCTAAAATTATTATAGTGATGGTGATACTACTCTGTAAATATATTAGAAAGCATTAAAAACCAATTTAAATGAGTGAACTTTATGGTATATAAATTATATCTCAATAACACTGTTTATTTTTTAATTAAAATCTATTTTGGGGAATTGGTTACATAAAGATAGTATTAATATTTTTTGCTATATGACACTGAAAATGACCATCAGTGGTATTTGTATTTGTGCTAACTGCTGGTTTTCTTTGTTACAATAATAAATTAACATAATTGAAAAAGCCCAAGATTTGACATGTGTATATGTATGTGTGTGTATGTGTGTGTGTCTATACATAAATTTAAGGACACTTATGATTGAAATAGTCTCAAAAAATAGTAATAGAAGTATAATTCCTGGGTGTCTCAGTCAGTATGCATCTGCCTTCTACTCAGGTCATGGCCTTGGGGTCCTGGGATGTAGCCCATCAGACTCCCTGCTCCGTGGGGATCCTCTTTCTCTCTCTGCTGATCCTCCTGCTCCTGCTCTCTCTCTCTGTCAAACAAATGAATAAAAAAGCCTTGAAAGAAAAAAGAAGTATAATTCCTCAAACTGATGAAGTATATCTTGCAAAACATATTACAAACCTAACCAGCAAAAAGAACATCAATGGAGGAATAGATAAAAATGCTATATTCATTAAGTGAATAAACCTAACAATTTAAATAATTGAAATACAGTGTTGTATTAATTTAACTTCATCTCAAAAGTTAAGAGAAATGAAAAAGTGAAGTTATAAAAATTATATGAATTAAAACACATACATAGGCATGGCTTTATGTATAAAAATATACAGTAATGGCTTTAAAACATGGACCAAAATTATGTAAAACAAGTACACTATAATGTTTGATTTCAAGGAAAAAAGGAAGGGGGTGGAACTACAGAGAATTAAAAAAAAAGGCTTTAGATTAATCTGCAGCATTCTATCTATTTAATTAAAACATTTCAAGATACAGAGATAAAAAGTCCACTATCCCATGTAGAGGATACATAGGCATATGCAATTATCTGTAAACCAATTTACTGTGGTTTAAAATTTACAAATTAATTCCTGGGTGACTTTAATAATATTAAAATGTCCTTTCAAATTGCTAAATTATGTTTTTAAAGAATAATGTTATATAAAATTATTAAATTTCTATGTTGAGTGAAATAGGTGATGGGGATTAAAGAGTACACTTACCATGATGAGCACTTAGTGTATAGTATTGCAGAATCACTATATTGTGCACCTGAAACTAACTTAACACTTTATCTTAACATACTGGAATTAAATATGTGAAAATTTTATTAATCAATACTATTAGTCTAAGTGCATTATCCATTTCCTCCTAAAAAATCTAAAATTCATACACATGCTACTGGTTAATATGAAAGTGCTTTTTCCTTTTAAAAAATACACCAATTGATGTCTGGTGAAGATAATTTTGGCTCTTTCCACAGTTTGGCTACTGTGGGCATTGCTGCTGTGAGCATTGGGGTGCATATGGCCCTTCTTTTCACTACATCTGTATCATTAGGGTAAATACCCAATAGTACAATTGCAGGGTCAAAGGGTAGCTCTGTTTTTAATTTTTTGAGGAATCTCCACACTGTTTTCCAAAGTGGCTGCACCAACTTGCATTCCCAACAACAGTATAAGAGGGTTCCCCTTTCTCCACATCCTCTCCAACATTTGTTGATTCCTGCCTTGTTAATCTTTGCCATTCTAACTGGTGTAATGTGGTATCTCAATGTCGTTTTGGAGAAAGAAGGTGTGGTCCATATATACAATGGAACATTATTCAGCCTTCAGAAAGGATGAATACCCGACTTTTGCATCAACATGGATGGGACTGGAAGAGATTATGCTGAGTGAAATAAGTTAAGCAGAAAAAGTCAATTATCATATGGTTTCACTTACTCATGGACCATAAGAAATAACATGGAGGACATTAGGAGAAGGAAAGGAAAGGTGAAATGGGAGGAATTGGAGGGGAAGATAAGCCATGAAAGACTGTAGACTCCAAGAAACAAACTGAGGATTTTAGAGGGAAGGGAGGTGGGGAATGAGTTGGCCCAGTGATGGGTATTAAGGAGGGCACATATGACATGAAGCACTAGGTGTTATATATAAACAATGAATCTTGGGACACTACATTAAAAAATATATGTATATATCCCATTTGGACAGTCTTTTTACGTAGATCATGGTGTGCTCTTATAAGGCAAAATTTACTCCCTTCTCAGGTTATACATTTTAAAACTGTGCTATAGACACTAATCTAGGAACAGTAATGCTAAGAGTGCTAAAACTATTTCATTCCCTGTAATAAAGATTATAATACAATATCCAAAGTAAAGAATACAGCTCTTTATAATCTTAACATTTGTTTTCTGTGAAAGTAAAACAGGTTTCCTTTCCCCTTGGTGGTGATTTGTTCAACCTGAGTGGATCAGATTTTGAGGTTTTAGTAATATATAAGTCTGATTTTACAACAGTGGGAGGAACCAAAAGGAATTTAAAAAAGTCAATTAACATGCTTGTGCTTGAAGACACACAAAATGTATTTTTATTTTAGCTTCATCACATGAAGTCTCAGAAATTGTAGAATATTTTACAACCAGTCATACTGATGATGCAACTCTGTTAAATCATGTGAAATTAAGTACATGCCTATTACCCTGCCAGGTTTTCTATCTCTTCTGAGAAAATTTAGTCATGTTATATACTGCAAATTTAATAGTTCTAATGTTATTATCAGTTAATTCCAATCTAAAATATGTCTTCCATATAAGTAATACTTTTCTTTATTCACTTCTGTATCCTGAGGATGCATAAGAGCACCTAAAGAAGGTGTAAGGTACAGAAGCTTTAATAAATATCTGAATAGATGAATTAATACATGGAATTCTAGGAGTTTCTTTCTTGATATTATGCATTTCTATTAGTATATAGAGGAATTAAGCTGTTCAATGCAAAGTTCTCTGTCTCTGCTGTATTCAAGGAATGATTTCCTTTCTGTCTTACCCTTTTAAATTAGGCATTGCTTCCTGATATTATTTGTTCAAGATGTTCTCTACCACTTCCCTGATCACAGAGGGGAAAATGGACAAGTCCTGGGTCTATCCATCGTATTGTTCCAATAGCCCTATTTCAGGCAAAAAACATTTTGATACTTGTGACACATACAGGCTTAAAAAAAATGATATAATGCAGGAAAGCATTTTCATAGGTCTCAGCCTATATTAAACAGCCAATGAAAGTTGCTATGATGTTACCAGTTGGTCTAGAGGAGATCGGGGAGGAGGAATGACACTCTACTTAGTTCAGGTTCCTTCTGAGGGGAACTCAATATATTGTTTCCAGTTACACTCATAATATAGGTTACGAGTGCTCTTTTAAGTCTCCACAATTTTGTTCATTTAAAAAATGTAGATAATGGAGTCCCTATTTTATATACTTGATTAGAGATTAAACACAGGTAGACACAGATTAAACACCAAACTTCCTATAATATTAGGAGTAAAATCTACATTCTACCCTTATGCCTGATTATATGGAGGCTGGAACTGGTTTCTACATATCTTAGGATTTAGGACTAATTCAAGGAATTTGTATTTATACAGAAATTTAATGTTTTAAATAGTACCAATATGTATTTTATCTAAGATCAAGTACATAAAATGTAGGTGCACATGTGAACCTAGGACTCCTGGCACCACCCATTACATCTCACTAGCTCCAAAAATTGCTTCCTTCTTTGATTCTCTAAAAGAATCCAAAATGATCCTCTACAATGACTAGAAAACTCAAGCTATTGTTTCTACCTACTGCTTTGTACTTGTCTCCAAAAGTGCTATATTGTGGATACTTATTAAGTAAATTAAAAACAAAATAGAATTTTACAAAGATTAATTGATAGGTTTAGGACATATACTTTTAAAATTGCAACTCTGTGGGTTGAAAAATGTTGCCAGGATGTCCGCAGCTCAGTTGAAATTTCCCGGGGAAGAGGTTTTACAAAATACTCTCAGATACATGAAACCACGTCCAATTCTACTTCTGTTCAACTGTTATGTGTTGAATAGAAAATCCCAATGTGTCATTAACATATCTTTAAAAATAAAAGATATTCTGCATACACCGAGTATATTGTTTTTAAAGTCAAGTCATCGAAGAAAAGCCCTAGTTATTTCTGGGTCTTGTTGTTGAGGCCTTTTCAAAATCCTTATGGAAAATTAACCAAACTGAGAGAAAGTTACACACAAATGGTATGAAATTATATGTCGGGTGCCTGGGTGGCTCATTTGGTTAAGCAACTGTCTTCAGCTCATGTCATGATCCTGGAGTCCTAGGATCCAGTCTGGCATTGGGCTCCCTGTTCAGCAGGGAGTCTGCTTCTCACTCTGACCTCTTCCCTTTCATCCTGTCTCTCTCTCAAAGAAAGAAAGAAAGAAAAATCTTAAAAAAAAAAAAAATTATATGTCAAGAAAGGGAAGGGATTTGATTATACATTTTTATGATTCACCTACTCAAAATCTTACCTAGTGCTTCTCAGGATTCTTCACATTTTCCCTTTTATCTCCAAACCCAAGAAATAGTCACGGCTGGTTTGTGATGCAGTACAAAAAAAAAAAAAAAAAAAGGTGACTGAGGTAAAACCCCTTCCTGCCTTTTGTTCTATGAAATCTAAGTTCCTACATGATATTATATAGGGCAGGGACCTGGGAAGAGATAGAAGCATCGAGGAAAATGTCAGGCTAATCTTGACCACAAAGTGCAGTCCTGGGGTCCTTGCACAGGAAGTAGCTGGGGTTCACAAATTGTGGGGTGGCAGACTCACTACTGCACAGACCAAAGAGGAATATGACTGCCCACACATCCAGGGAGTCAGCAACTGCCAGGGTAACACAGAAGCTACAAAGTGCTTTGCTCACAATACTTCTTATGCACTGACTCCTCATAGTGTGTCCAAGAGTGTAAAAAAATCAATCATTCATGTTAAGTAAACTGAACAACTGTTGAGAATGATTAAAAGAGTGAATTTAGTGTTGATTATGTGGATGAAAACAGAGATAGTAGAAAACATATAATGGTTATACAGTACAGCCATGGAAAAGGCATAAAAAATTGCACCCAACCTCAGCCAAACACTGGAGACTTGAGCTCAGGTATACGTGAAGACTGACTGAGACAGGCTGGCATATCTTGCTGAGGTCTAATGGGCCATGGCAGGATACATTCATGGCAGAAGTAAGATCCCTTTGTGCATGATCTCCAGATATGGGCTGAGCTAAGAAGTTTTAATAAAGTTTTTCTAAATCCTTTTTCCCTGTCAAGCATTCAATGTATTTTGCATTTCTTAACTAAAGAGTGTTTAGAAGGCAGGTCAGGAAAAAAAAAAATCAGTACAATAAAATATTAAAAATGTGAGGTCAGAAGAACCTCTCAATAATTTGCCTATATCCCAACCCAAACTCCATTGCCAAAGCTTATACTTTCAACTCTTTCAAAGTTTGTTCTGCATTCCTAGTTGGGCTGATTTTTCTTGACCTCTTCTGGCCAGATTTGATAAGGAAGGTGGTAATGATATCACTACCTTGGGAACTGGCAACTGAAACCAGAAATGCAGGAGACTCTAAACCCCATTA
The DNA here is from genome assembly GCF_963455335.1 of Martes martes. NCBI lineage: Eukaryota > Metazoa > Chordata > Mammalia > Carnivora > Mustelidae > Martes > Martes martes. The sequence continues at coordinate 44,936,547 of NC_137902.1, read as the reverse complement.
GCTAGTGCAGCCAGACATTTAATAAATACCTGTTGTTTTAACTTTGTCCTGTGGTTCTCAACATGTCAGACAAGAAAAAAGTGGTGGGATGGAACTGTAACATAGACAAGTATGATGTAGAGTACAGACACTGGGGATATACAGTATATCTGGCTTAATGTCCCTGTAAAATTTCACTTGACTTTCTAAAATCTGACCTAAAAAAAAAAAAACCAAAAACCCAACATCACCACCAACATAGCGTCAAGAGTGCACCATTCCACATACAAACTTGGGTTTTCAGTTTGATTTGCAGTGCCTGATCTTTAAGAAGAAAATGATAACATTTATTAACTGAGAATTTAAAAGTGTTGAATAAAAACACAGATGACAGCTAACTCAAAAGAAAAGAAAGAAAAATAGAGTGATTTGTCTATAGCCCAAGGAATCCGTGTGAATGTTTCAAATGATTAAACACTTTATATATGCCTGTGTGCTATTATGTATAAGAAATTAGCATACGATGAATGGCAAAATATATTATTCTTAAATGTGAGTTAGTTCCACCTTTCTGAAAAGCTATTTAGGAGTACTTAGTAACTAAAAAAAAAAAAAGTTTATACCCATTAATGCACTATTTTCACCATCATAAACCTTTCATAAGGAAATAATCAGAAATACTCACAGAGATTGAACATTAATTATAACATTTATGATAACAAAACATTCATAAACTTTTTTAAAATCCCAAATTTTTAAACATATTCTCCAGACCATTGTTCAACTAAAAATAAAATAACCCCCTTATTTCATCAAATATCCAGTTAATTTTTCCTATTGACTTATGTCCTAATTTCTGTAATAGTCTGAATCAGAATCTCATAACAAAAATAGCATTTACCACTTGGTTAATAGTGTTTTCACATCTCTTTTTATCTACAGGTGTTCCTCTCCCAATTTTTCATTTTCTTGCAAATTTTTTTTTAATATTACTATGGAGAAGTTACTCACTAGGTTCCTCTTCATCTGTGTTTCCTCTAAATTACTAAGTCTAGAGGTTTGACCTGTTTTGATGTTTTGGGAGGGGAAATATATTTCATATTCATAGACAGCATTATGTATTATATTCCCCCATCAAGGCATATATAATATCTACTTATCTCTATTTTTGTGATGTGAGCAGCTAATGAAAAATATTGCTGGGGCACCTTGGTGCCTCAGTGGGTTAAAGCCTCTGCCTTTGGCTTGGGTCATGATCTCAGGGTCCTGGGATCGAGCCCCATATGGGGCTCTTTGCTCAGTGGGGAGCCTGCTCCCCCCCTTCCCCACCTGCCTCTCTGCCTACTTGTGATCTCTGTCTGTCAAATAAATAAATAAAATCTTAAAAAAGAAAAAAAGAAAAAAAATTGTTTACATTCGTTAATTCATTAAGTGTGACAAAAGTAGCAATAATCCAGTTCTACTATTCTTCTTCTTGTATTACTTAGAATGATTCTATAAATAAAAATTTCCCCTCAACTTCTACTTGGTTATCTGTTGGTATATTTTTTAATAGAAAAATTAAGACAATTTTTATTTTTTGTAATTAATTACCTGTTGGTTTTTTTTTCAAAATAATTATTTGGAACATTAGCATCTTCCCAAAATGACCAATTTATGTTCATTTACATTTATAATATTACTTTTCAAACTCTAATGAATTGTGTCTATAATTCTTAATATTTTTAATCTCAGTTAATAGATGAATTTCCCATTTTATGTCTTGCTTTTTTCCTTTAATGTGTTATAATTGTCCACCATTATTTATTGAACCAAAGTATAAGTATAAAATCTTCAAAGTACATTTAGTAGATCTATCAATGTTGAACATTTTCACAAGTTTTCAAGATTTAATTATTAAAAGTAATGATGTAATAAAAATGATTTAATACAACCCCTGTATGTCATGTCTCATCATTTCTTAAAATTAATGAGAAGAGTTTGTTTCTGAACCAAATAGTATAAGCAATTTTACACAAAAGCAATGTAAATAATTGCATTTCCCTTAAGAACATTTGTACTTCTTTAAATTCTTAGCTGTAGTGCTCAGGAGCTCCATGTCTCTCAATACCATGATTAATATATTATTTTTATTTATTGCAAAATGTAATATATGAAAAGTCCTGTCACATAGTCAATAAAAACTACAATTATTAAACTAATTTTTTTTCTCAGTCTTAGGATCTCAGCTCTGATTCTCTTCTGTCCAGAAGTAAATGTACACATTTAAGTAGTTATTAGAAAATTTTAGGTTTTCCAGCCCAACATTTCTTTTAATAAAAAGAAAAAAAAAGATTTAATTTAAAGAGAGAGAGAATATGTATGTGAGAAAGAGTGGGGAGGGAGGAGGGACAAAAGGAGAGGGACAGAGAGAGAATCTCAAGCAGACTTCCTGCTGAGCTTGGAGCCCCTCCTGGGGCTTGATCTCAAAAGTCTGAGAGCATGACCTGAGCCAGATCAAGAGTCAGATACTCAGCTGTCTCTACTACCCAGGCACCCCTGGCCCAACATTTCTTTATGCCACATTATGACGCAGATTTTTGAAGAAATGTTCTGTGTTCCTTCATGTGTCTTGCCAATGAAGAAGTAGATGTGGAGGAATTGCCAGGTAGATCCCAATTAGATATAAATGGAGAAGCCAAAATAACAGAATGTTATTAATCAGAGTGGGAATAACCAGCTGGTATAACACATTATGTATTTATTTGATTGGAATGTATAAATGGTAGATGCCTTTTCCTAGATCTCTGTCTACATACATCTCATAATGCTCTTCTTGCCTAGTTTACTATAGTTTTGTTCCTGTTTGTTTGTTTTTTTTTAAGATTTTATTTATTTGAGAGAGAGAGAGCACACACACAAATGTGGGGGCAGAGGGAGAAGGAGAAGCAGACTCCCTATTGAGCAGGGAGCTGGTTGCAGGGCCCAATCCCAGGACCCTGGGATCATGACCTGAGCCTAAGGCAGACACTCAACGGACTGAGTCACCCAGGTGTCCCAGTTTTGCTCCTGTTTAATTTAAGAACTGGATCAATCCATTGCTGCTGACACAAAGTTCTTATTGCCTACAGACAGACAAAAGCTAGGGCAGACTGACTCTTACTATATATTCTAATCCCCTTATAAGCAATGACTCTCTAGCACATTCTATTGGTTATGGCCCCAGTAGAGAGCAGATGGTAGAGTCAATTAGTGACTTAAAGAGTGTCTAATAAAAAGATTTAGCAAAGTTGCCTCAGAATTTAAGGAAACCAGTAAGAAATGGTGCAATATCCCAGGGCTAGTGACAACAGGGACCTACCATCATTCCCTAGACCTGAGGGAGTTTCCTTTTCTCAGTAATATGAGTTAGTAATTCTGAAACTAATTTCCATATATTCTGGGATTGGACAAACAGATAAATATATACTAAGAATAATGACAACCAGGTTTCTGATACTTCAAGAAGGGAATTAAACATGTGGAAAGGAGAAGACTAGAATGAATCCTTTAGGGTTAGATTAGATATGCAGTTACCAAGGTAAATTGGGAGACCCTCCCTTGGTCTGTTTGCTGAGAGGGCCCAGGAGTAGCACCACAACCACAATGAGCCCGCCTAGAGCCACTAAGAGGAACCAGAGCTCCAGGGAGAATGACTGATTCTAGAACTGGGGCACTAAATGTGCAAGAGGAGCCTAGAATATTGTGTTGAGCCCCAAAGGAATGCTGGGATGCATCAAGAGGACATTAGAACCAACTTGAAGGACTTTCTATAGCCAAGACTGACAATTTTACTTGGAAATATGTCATAGGAGCAGGTTATAACCCCAGTGAATAAAATTAAAATGTTTTGAGTCCAGGCTGATGTAAATAAAACATAAATAAATAAATGTTAGAGATGGAAAAGTAGGAACTGATCACCTGAACCTAAAGAAAGCCACATCGTGGGAGCTGCGGCCTTTGAAAAAGGGATTGAGTTCACCACTGGTGACCCATCAGGGAGAAAGCTGGAAGGCAAAGAATAGCCCATTCGCCTCTCTTCTACCCCTCAGCTCTCCTACTGGTACCTCCCATTGATGGATCCTTACTGGAAGCTAGAGGTCAAGGCAGCACCTTGATGCAATCTATGCAGGTCATGTTCCTGGAGAATAGAGAGTAGGATGACGGAATGGTTTCTGCATCTTCAGTAGCAAAAGGAGATGACCAGCAAACTCTTTTTGCCACAGAGATTTTTTCCAAAATAACAATTAGGCTTTTTTGTTTTCCTTTATGAAATATTTATTGCCAAAAAACAGGGCTTCCATGAAAGTCAAAGCTCTTCACAACTTGGTCTCAGCATTATCTTTTTTCTCCACCACTGTCTTCCTCTCCCTCATACATTAAGCTTCAATCTTAGACTCTCTGCTGTTTTTGAAGGCACTCACTCATACCACTGTGGCTTTACCTACCTGTGTTTCCCCTTGCTTGGAGCAGTCTCTGCTTACTTATATTACAGAAAATCTCCTATAAATTCTTAAAGGTTGAGGTTAAATATAACCTTACTTCTATTCTCCCCAACCATCATTAGGCAAATAAAGTTTCCCTTACTATCATTAGGCATTGATAAGAGCTTTGTGCCCCAATAGCACTTATTCAAAAATCAATTAGCAATACTATAAAGTATCGCATCTATTTTTTTTTAAATCTCCCTCCCAGCTAAACTGAGATCTTCTGACATGTTAATAGAGATCAGGCATTCTATAAATAGCTGTGGAGATGAATATACAACGTCTCAAGTTATACAGAAATCTGATTTCATACTCTTTTCCAGGAAAGCCCACATTTAGTTATAATTTTTGAAGAGTCAATTTCTTGGAACATCATATACTTTCATCACCACATAGCTATTTTAACTAGACCACTAGCTCTTTTATTTATTTATGCAATCTTTTCTTTAACCAAAAAATTCCACTGCTAAAAAATATTGAAAAACTTCCAGGATACTACAGAGAAGTTTAGGAATATCTTGCATTTATTTAACATTGAAAATTGTATAAATATATAATTACTGACATAAGCATAAGATATATATATATGTATGTGTATATATATATATATACATACACACACATATATGTACGTACATACATAGGTACGTGTGTGTGTGTGTGTGTGTATAATCTGATTGGATTTGACTATGGAATAAAATCAAATAGAAAGAATAACAGGGCATCTATGTACCCCAGTTATAGATAAAGAAATGGAGAAGCAGCAAGGTTAAATAACTAGCTCAAGTTCAAATATCTTGCAATGATGGGTCAAGACAAAATATTCATGGTAGATACCACATTCTTTAAAGAAGTTTATGAAAACAAAAGATAGAGGAATTATGAATGAAGAGATTTTCCGGGCAGGGTCTTGGGAAAAAGCCAAACCTCCCAAATTTAAAATTGGTCTATCTATATTAGACTCTTTCTTCTCTCTAGAGAAAAATCAGCAAAGATTGCTGATTCTGCCTATGAAAAGGGAGGACAAATTTCTCTTGACATGGCTTCTTTCTTTCAGGTCATGAGTAAATGTCCCTTTTCTGTATGAGGAATACCATCTTGCTAGCCTACGGAGATTAATGCATGTCCTAAGTGAGAGTGATTTGTTTTTTCCTCACTGACCAGTCCTGGCTGGGGAAAATGAATTGTGGCTAATTTTATGCACAAGAGAAATTGTTGCTCTTACTAGAATTACTGGACTGAACTGGAGATTTGCTCAGGTTAACTTCTTGGTGATTACGGCTCTAAGAAGTGTTTTATTTTGGCAACTTTTATTATAGGAAATAAAGAATCTCTAATTGGTGACAAGATAAGGAAAGTTTATTATGAATACCTACATGAAAGACTTGACTTTTATTAAAAAAAAAATTTAAGAACAGAAACATTACAGAAAGAATCTAAAAACTTGGAACTAGAGGAAGAGTCTAGACATGGTGTAGCTCCAGGTATTTTTAGTAGAAGGAGTCATAAAATTGGCTATGAACATGAACACAGTTATAGTCTATAAGTATTTCTTTCTAGTCTGATAATAACTCCCCTATTGTCAGTGTTTCTTAACTTAAATTTTCATGAGTCAGACCTGCTGGTCTGGAGTTGTGCTTCTTAAAATGTAATACAAATATGAGTCACCTGAGAATCTTGGTAAAATGCATATTGATTCAGGAGGTCTTGATTAGAGTCTGAGATTTTACATTTTTAATAAGCTACCTGGTAATACCAAAGATGCTTGTCCTGATCCTGGGTTTTTTTGGCAAGGTAGAGTACCTTACCAAGTTAGGGAATAGGTGTATTAGGTCAGTTTAAGCCAACTAATGGCTTAATTATCCTTACGTCATATATCCATCATTGGTCCAATCACCTGCAGTCAGGTTTTGGGGTCATATTCCTTATTGTTTCAAATATAGAGGGGTTATGGGAGGGAAACTTCACCAAAGACAAGACTGAGATTGTACTGGCATTCTAAATTATGCCTCCTATAAGCAGTTATTTTCCAGTGGGTATTGGTTGTAGTTCAGTATCTTTGTCTACTGGCTATCATTGAAGATCAAAAGAGAGTCAGATATTTGGAGTCTCTATACTCACTATATTACCTCCTGCTTTAATTCTAAAATATGCAGAGATAACCTCATCTTCCTATAACCTACTGAATTGTGGGGAAAATTGTACTTACCAGTAATTTAACTAAAAATGTGTCTCTCTTTTTAAAAGCAACAACTTTGATAATTGGTATGCGTTAGCAAAAACTGCGGTCTCAGAAATTTTTTTCTACATTATTGTCGGTAAATCTAGAAACTGGAATGCTTAATACGTATTCTCCATCCTGAAAATGGAATGATCATCCTAAAATATACATTTCTTCTGATCATATTCATTGATGATTCACCTCCAAGATAAATACCAATCTCTTTAGGGGTCTTCAGAATCTGATCTCAACTTATCCTCTTACATAATCTACCACCATTTCTGCCACAGATCATAACTACGTTATACCCCATTAATAGGTAATGGCATATTAATGGTAATATGCCACTACTTATCTCAGAGAACCTTCTAGACTGCGAATTTATGCCAGCTCTGTCTTTCTAAAATGTGGCTCCATATATATTTCTGCTCATCCATTGTTTATTCTACCCACAAATAGTTATATCATTCTCTGTTTCAAAAGCTAAGAGTTTTACAACCCTAAAGTTATTAGTACAGTATATTTGCTAATGCATCTGTCTAGTATAAATTATTTTAAATATTGTATCTTCACAGATGATCTTAGTACTCAGTTGCCACTAAGGAAATATTTATTAGAGAAATGAAAAGAATGAAGGAATCACTTGGTCTGTAGAAGCAGAGTTGGAAAAGCAGTGGGTGAATGAGTCCTGGAGAAAGTTGGGGATGGGGGAGAATGAAGCAGACAACAAGAGGCAAGCCACAGACCAGCCACATACTACATATATACTCAGGAACTAGACCTAGACAGGTCTTTCTACCATTTGCTCTCACTTCACTCTATGCTAGGTCTGTTTGCCTTCAGCAAGTTAGAATTATTTTTAAATCCTGAGTTCACAGCTACTGGAATATTTACTTCTCCTAAATGAAACCATTCTTTTTTTCCTCATCACTCAGGATTTTGGTGCTACAACAGCAGCTGAAATGAAGATCAACACCAAAAGGTGACTCATCGAAATGCCAGGGAAAGTAAACCAAATATCAAATAAAGTCAATTCCTTTGCTCTCTCTATCTGATTATTGTTCCTTTGAAGATAAAATATTTAATCTATCCTAGAGGTATGAAATCCAGGGGCTCTTACCACTCAACAACTTTATTGCAACAGGTTAGATGTGCTCATCTTAACACTTCATAGTGTTTGCCTGAAGAACATTTATGCTCACGAGGTCATTTGGTTGAGCTTTATTGGCTTATATTTATTCCAGAGAAAAATTTATTTTTCTTTGCAGAAACAACTAAGTGCTTTCCTGTCTTTTCATGCCACCCCTGATTTTAAGTGATTACCATTTAAACCATCTGACCCAGAGATTTTTACATCTATATGTTTCTTCCCTTTTGCACCAGATGGCATGATGTAAATGCATTTACTATGTAACATGTAGTCTATTAGAAAGAATGGTTTACTCTAGTCAGCTCAAAGAAATCCTAATAGACATTAGGAGCTAAAAGCAGGACATAAGGAGAGAGAAGAGAGATGATTTCAACAGAACCATCTCCCCAACCCCACAGAAACAGAAAAACAAAACAAAACAAAACAAAAAAAACAGAAACAAAACAGGGAAGAGTCAGGGGAAAGGAAGGATTCCTAGGGGAAATACACCAGTCCAATCTCTGCAGTTTCTCAGGCTACCCTGAGTATTCTCAGAATCACAGAGATGGGAATAGCAGAACTGGCATGATCACTGAAACCCTACTGGGTGTGGCTGGCAGAGAGGCTGTACTGTATCATGTGGGATGAGGAAAGAATGCTAAAGGCTAGGCTTTTGAGTGATGATGTAGCCCTGTGGCTCAGATATCTTGTGTACAAGGAGCAGATAAGTGATCATCACCTCATATTTCTGGTCCATCAGTGAATCTTTGATCTCATCCTTTATATAACCCATTAATACCATCAACTCAGTCCTCTAGGGGTCATTACAGTCAGGTGATAGATAGCTCCAGATAGGCTTTAGTTCATCTTTATGACCTATGTTCATCCATAGATCTTTCATAATTTTCTCAAAAGTGCCTGTCCTGGTTGGGATTGAGAAAAAGAAGTTTCTGGAGAAGGTTTTCATACTTTATGGACAAGTAGAAGGGAATATGGCATATTCCACTCAGTACCTGCTCTCACAGCTTCTTGATATTCTGTGCATCAGAAGGCAGGGATCAGATGACCACTGTATATCAGATAACCCTCAGGTTCCACACCTCCAGTTCTAGTCCATGATAAGATTTACTTTGGCATAGTTCTGCAGCAGCAAAAGAGGAACTGTTACCGAGGATATCCAGCTTGTTGCCAGAGGTGAATTTGTTGCTGAAGTCAGTCTACAAGCTTGATATTCATGTCAACACCCAAGAGCAGGTGTTCTGCCTTTAAGTCTCTACAAACAATTCACTTCTGGTTGCAGTACTACACAGCAAACACTTTTTAAAGTAATTTGCTCAAGGACTTTTTTCCTTTCATATGCCATGAATCACTAGGTAATCAAACCTCTCTTCTACTAGCATACTTCATGAAGTAGTGTTTTCTTAATCTTGATCACCTCAAATATTTTAACTATGTTGGGATGATTCAAAGCCTTTAAGGATTCTGACTTCACGGGTATTTTCTGGAAGCTGATTATCATGGCTACCTCTTTCCCAGTCGGAACGGGCCAGGACAGCTTCACCTTGGGCAAGTTATCTTTGGAGACTGTCATGAAGAATTGGTAGTTGCCAACTGGTCAGTCAACTGGTTAGTCATAGTTGACTAACCAGTCAACTATGCGTCTCCTCCTTAGCAAAGATAGCTGAAAGGCCCTGCAGTTCTTGGACTTATTGGTGGACTTACACTCCAGGTGTTCCAAGGTAGGCTTAAAATTGGGAAAGCTGGTGATAAATTTGGTCTAAACCATTTGATAAGAAAATCATTTCTAAGTACTTGACAAACTAATCTTTATAATAAAGTCAAAACAAAATCCCAGAAATGCCAAAAAATTAATGAAAAAAGGAATATAAAAGAAATAAAGAAAAATAGGAAAAAGAACAAAAGTAAAAGAAAAATGAGAAAAATAATAAGGTAGAGGAAAAAAATTAATGAAAAATAAAACAGACAAAAATCCCACCAATGCCAATGAGATGTATTTGAAGGAGGAAAGAGCTAACCTTGGTCTGTATCTCCCAGGTCATAAGAAATCAGTTTCTTGAACTAGAAAGTCTTCAAACCTCGATAGCAAATAAATTCTGAGGCCCATCCATAGACTAAATAGGGGTTTAGAGAACAAAACAATGGCCCCTGTTTGGGTCATAGCAAGAAGTGAACCTACAAGGCTGAAGATGACTAATAGTGGATTTGTCACTTTTTTTTTTTTTTTTTTTTACAGATTTAGTGGCATATAGTTCATATACCATACACTTCCTATATTTAAAGTATATAATTCAATGATTTGTAGTATATTTACAACCATCACCACATTGGTTTTAAAGCAATTTATCACCTCAAAAATAAACTTCATACCCTTTGAGGTATCACAACCCTCTTGAATCCCATGTCACATACACCCACCAGGCCTAAGCTACCACAAACTTACTTCCTCTTTCTGTTCATTTAACCTGATCTGGTCATATCATACGAGTGAAATCATATCATATGTGGTCATTTGTGTCTGGCTTTTTTTGCTTAACATAATGTTTTCAAGGTTCATTCACACTGTAGCATGTATTAGTGCTTTATTGCTTTTATGACTGAATAATATTTGTTTCTTCTTCTCTTTTTTTTATTTTTTGTAAAAGAAAACAGACCTTTATTATTCCCATTACAAAGGGCAGGTCTTTGCAGTATGTGGGAGGTAATTCTGATAATGATGAGCAGTCCTGTAAGACAACAATGACTGAGTTCCCGTTCAGGAACATCTTGGAGATGTAGCTGCCATGTTGACTGGCTTGGATGCCTTGCCTTGGCACTCTTGGGGACCTCGGTCCACATCTCCTTCACATTCTCCAACACCATGTCGCAGTGCCTACTGAAGGCTTTCACATGGCCCCAGGGCTTCTAGTTGTTGTTCTACTTATTTTTCAAGATTCTTTTGACTATGCTAGGTCTCTTACAATTCCATATAAATTTTAAGAACGGCTTTTTAAACAGCTTTTGATTGCTAAATTAATCTCTTCAGTTGTTATAGATTTATTTAAATGTCTTTTGCTTCTTAAGTCAGTTTTGGTTATTTGTGTCCTTCTGGAATTTGTCCATTTCCCTAATGGATCTAATTTATTGGCATACAACTGTTCATAGTTTTGGTTTATAATACTTTCTATTTTTGTACATTCAGTGGTAGTGTCCTATCTTTCATTTCTTATTCCAGTTATTAGAATGTTTGTTCTTTTTCCTTAGTCTAAATAAAGGTTTGTCAATTTTGTTGCTCTTCTCAAAGAACTAGTTTTTTGTTTCACTGATATTCTTTGCTGTTTTTGTATTCTCAATTTTTATTATTTCCACTCTGATTTTATTATTTTCTTCCTTCTGCTTTATTTAGTTTGTTCTTTTTTTCCTAGAATTATTGATTTGATACCTTCTTTCCTAATACAGGCATTTACAACTATACATTTCCCTATAAGCACTGATTTAGCTGTATCTCATACATTTTAGCATGCTGTCTAATCATTTTCTCTAATCTCAATCTATTTTTGATTTGTCTTTTGATTTAACCCTTGGCTCATTGATTATATAGAAGTATGTAGTTTAATATGTGTGTTTGTGCACTTCCTAAATATTTTCCTGCTATTAATTTCTAATTTCATTTTATAGAGAAGATATTTGTCACTTCAAATTTATTGAGATTTATGGCCTAATAATATAGTCTATCCTGTAGAATGTCTCATGTGTACTTGAGAAAAATACATATTCTGGTGTAGGGGAGGGTTTTCTTTAGGTGTCTCTGAGGACTAGTTAGTTTATAATGCTGTTCCAGTCTTTTATATCCTTGTTGATCATCTATGTAGTTGTTCTATCAATTATCGACAGGGTGTACTGAAGTCTCTAACTATTGTTGAGTGATCTATTTCTCTTTTCGTTCCTGTCAGTTTTTGTTCATGTATTTTGATAATATGTTATTAGGTGAATATATGATTATCATCGTATCTTCCTAATGGATTGACCCTGTCATCATTATAAAATGTTCTTTTTTTTATGTCAAGTAACATGTTTTGTTTTAAAGCCTATTTTACCTGGTATATGTACAGTCATTACATCTCTCTTCCCGTTGCTGTTTGCACAATATATTCTTCTCAGCCTTTTACCTTCGGTCTGTTTGTATGTTTGAATGCAAAGTGTGTCTGCTGTAGAAGATGAATGGACTTATTTAGATGGATTAAAGACTGTGGAAATGCCCTTAGTCCCCCAACTATGAAGATGGGTTCCTTGAGAAAGTGGCGTTACTATAGATTTTAGATAGATATTGAACTAGACAAATTAAGTGAAGGACGTAAGGCACAGATGAAGTTTTTGAGGCAATGGAAATATACAGTGCAAAAGCAATGAATTGTGAGTGGATTGAATAAGGATTGATATGGATAGAGCACAGAGAGCAAAGTGGGTGGAGAGAAATGAGATGGCCAGATCTCAGGAGGCCAGATGAACAAATTTGTCTTAAGGGCATTAAAAGGTCTTCCATGATCACATTTTCAGGAAGTACATTCCATGATCATATACATTTTCATTTGTTTTTATTGAAGTATAGGTGACACATGTTATATTAGTTTGAGGTATACCACATAGTGATCTAAAAAGTGTATATGTTATGCTATGCTCACCATAACTGTAGCTACCATCTGTCACCATACAATGCTATTATAATACAACTGACTATCTTCCCTACACTGTACTTTTTATCCCTGTGACTTATTTATTCCATGACTGGAAGCCTGTTACCTCCAACCCCCCTTCACCATATTGCCCATCCCTCTACTTTCTCCCTCTCTAGCAATCACAGTCTCTTCACATTTGTGAGTCTGCTTCTGCTTTTTGTTTATTTGTTAATTTGTTTGGTTTGCTTTTTAGATTCCACATATAAGTGAAATCACATGGTATTTGTCTTTCTTTGGCTGACATATGTCACTTAGCATAATATCATCTAGATCGATCCCTATTGTTGCAAATGACAAGAGCTCATCTTTTTTATGACTGAGTAATAGTCCACTGTGTGTGTGTGTGTGTACACGTGTGTACTACATTTTCTTTATCCATTCATCTATCAATGGACACCTGGGTTGTTTCAATGTCTTGGCTATAGATAATCACATGTTTTTAAGATAATGTACTGGCAGGCTCCCTTCAAACCCCAGGGAACAGCCACACTTTTATGGCCCCACCAAGCCTTGTCCATGTCTCTGCAGAGGCATCATTACATCCTATTAACTTGTTTCCATTTTGTTTCTTCAACCAGCTTGTGAGCTCCTTGGAGGAAAGGCCATTTTATATGTATTTCTACATTTCCACTTCAAACTGAAGACCAGGTCCATAAAGAGTTTTAAAAAATGGTTGGTAATGAAATAAATGAATAGGAAATAAAAATAAATTTCAGAAAATAAAGTATATTAGTTTTCTTTGACTATGGGGGACTGAACAAGAGCTACTTATAGACAAAAATAAGTCTGAGTGTGTGAATGTTCTTGGACAACTTTAAACTTGAACAACAATATAATGCATTAATTTTAAATTGATGAAAAAGAAGGAGAAAGTTAGGCTTGTAAATCATCCTTTCTGATGCCATTTAATTCATTCTGAATTGAATACATAAACAATCTACTTATTGCTATTATTATTGGGGCAGAGTTCAGAGTTGAGGAAGAAACATACAAGATAATTATTATAATGAAGAAATACAAAACACAAATAATTGCTATGCTTCATTATCTTATAAGGATTATTTTATGACATAGGGAAGACAGACAGACATATGAACCCCAAAATGTCTGACTCCATCTCACAACCCCAAGACCATGGCTTAAGCCAAAACCAAGATTTGGATGCCTATTACTGAGTGTACTCCCCAGGCAACCCCAAATTATAACTGTTATCAAAAAAAATAAAATCCCTACAAATCACAAATATCTCTCCTATATCCATGTATTACAGAATATATTACCTTATACATAATGTTTTGGTTTCCCCAACTAGGTCATCAGCTCTTTGAGAGTAAATTATCGGAGATTTTTCTTAAACTGCCTTCTTCATTCCAAACTCCCAGACTCTAAAATTTGACTTGGGTGTTCAGCCATGGCTAAGAAAAATCTGGGTTATTTTTTTTTCCTCAAGCTGACCTGTGGTTCAATCATGGCTTCAAGAATTAAGAACTGTGTAGCCTTTAGGGAAAAAGTTGTCTGTGCATTGATATCCTCATCTGTAAAATTAATACAATCAGGCATAGACGTTTCCTTTTTGAAAACTGTAGGCCAGTTCCTTGCTTCAATGTGATCCAAAGACCAGCATCCTCAACATCATCTGAAAGCTTGTTAGGTAGCAAGGTAGACTGGTGGTCCCAACCCTAAGTTACTGAACTGAAATATGCATTACAACAAGATCTCTAGGTGAACTGTACAAATATCTTGAGAAAAACATGTTATAGTGTGTATGCCAAGGACATAATTGAGGCATCTAAGGAACTGAACATACAAATATATCATCAAGGTGTTTGAGGCTCTCTTTGGTATATCTTTTACTTCCACTTTTCTCTGCCCTCAATGTAGGCAGTGATTACTAACGTAGAAGACTGGCAATCACTGCTTATCTGGGGAAGAGACCAGATAGAGGCTCAAATAAAGGTTGAACTGATCCTCAATAGTTAAAGTCAGATTTCAAAGGATCCTTTCTTACCGTCTTCTGTTTTCTCCAAAAGAAGCCAAGCCATCTTTCTGCAGCCCCTTGAGATTATATTGTTTTTTCTCTCTTGGTGAAAAAGGCCCATGAATTTTCTGAGGTTTAATATCACACTCTGCCAAGTCACTCTCAAAGCCACATAACTTTCATATAATGTGGAAACAGGGCTAGAAATTTCAATGATAATCTTGAGGTGATGAATTTATAATCCACTTCTGAAAGCACTTAATTTCCTTCTAGTTAATTGTATCCAATTGTTTTTAGGGGATTTAAGAGGGTGTAATCATTCACCATTGGTGGCAGTATAAATTGGTACAAACCTTTTTCAGTTGGGATTTTATAGTGTCTATCAAATTAAAGCATGCTTGTGCTTTTAACTTGCAAATACATTTCTACAATTCTATAGAAATGCTTCTAGGACACAAAGATATGTGTGTAAGAATAATCATAGTAGCATTACATATAATGCTGAAAAATATTTGTAATGATGAATAATATGAGCTAAGATGAATGTCCATCCACAAAAAGATGACAAATTAACTATGATACATTTATACTTTGCTTAGTGGATTCCTAGAATTTTGTTCAGATGACCTTTTCCCTTGTGATTTTTTTTTTAAAAGAAATCTAGAAAGAGCATCAATACTTTCTGAAACTACAACCAGTTCTTGCCCCCAGCTATGTGGTTCAAGGTGAAAATTATCACATTATCACAAACTGATCCTGTCCTGTAAGCCACTGTTGAACATTCTAGGCTTGGGTACCTGAATAGATGTAATTGTAAATTGAATAGATGTAAGCATAGTCTTACATATAGTTGGTTGGTCCAGAGATAGATACCTAATAAATCATAATCATGCCACAGATTTTTTTTTTTTTGAAGTTTAACTGATACCTTCCTTAAGTTTCTCCCTAATGCCCTATTTGAGAATTGGTAGCATATTCCCCATCCTGTAGAGAGAATTTGCTTCTAAATGAGAGAGACAATGAGATTCTCTGACAATCTCAGAGAATCTGAAATTAGAGAAGATTGTTCTAACTCCTGCTTCTAGGAGATACTAAGGCCCAACTCCACCATTCTGATCCTGTGGTTTAATCACTCAATCCTTCCTTGGAGTACATGAATCAATAATTTCCCTCTAACGGAAATACAACAAATTGAGTTTGTGTTTTCATAATATTTTTGTGAGTAAAAAGGCAAGTTTCATAACAATATGAACAGTTTGATGTAATTTTTATAAAACTTAAATTTATGCATATATAAATGTAAAAGTCTTCATAGAAGATACACACCAAAGTGTTAACCATGATTTTCCTTTGGAGCAGTGGGCAATAGGAAAAGGAAACTCTATGGGTACTTATATTTAATTAAAATTTTAACAACTACCTCTATTAATATTGTAATTGAAAAATACCTGTCAAAGCCCACAAGCTAAAAACTAGGAAGAATATATATCAAAACAAAACAAAACATGTGCTTTGCAACCACTCACTCTCAAACCTTCTGATACCAAGTACACCTGCATTGACTGGTCCCATAGTGAAGCCAGTACAAAATCATGATTGCTTCTGATAGAAAGCCAAAGTTGCACAGCGACTTCCCAACTCACAAATGCCTAATTTATGAACACCTGGCACATAAAGAGAAAGGTTACTGGCCCAAGCTAACTTGCCAAGGAACAGCATTGTGGAGTGAAAAATAGTTAAACTTTGCATTTTGAATTCTGCTCCTCCATTTACTAGCTACGGAATATCAGGTGGATTATTTAGCATTTCTGCACCTCCGTTCCTCATCAATAAAATGTGCTAACAATGATTCTTAACTCCTAAAATTGCTCTGATACTTAGTAGCAATACTGCCTGACAAAGCCTGGCCCATAGGATGCTCTCTATCTGCACAGGTGTTAGCCATCAGTATTATTAGAGGGTAGCTTGTCGTCTAGGTGCTCAAGATTTCACTACCTCACTCTATTCTTTCTCTAATAGCAAGCTTGGTATCTGTTACCAGGTACAGACAGCAAATCCCTTGAAGTAATGATTTTCCTGTCATGGTGACAAATTTTAACATGTTAGAATCAATTTCCTCAAAATTAATTCTTCTCCGAATATCTGCGTATCATTTGATTGGAGCAAAGCTATCCTTATGTTTATTAAGTTCCTAACAATAAAAACAGAAAGCTTGGTCTATTTTATCTTTGCCATTTCAAAAATTCTAAGATGCATTTTTTTTTCACATAGTACAAATTCCTGAAGTCTGATATCCCTTGGAGTAGATGGAGGGTCTCAGTATGTACTAGGCAAGCATCAGGCCAGAACTACTCGTACTGTAGCTATATCATGCCACCTACCATTGCTTGATATGCATAAGCTCTGCTGTAGTTGTTCATAGCGTCCTAGCTTTACTTATGCATCATTTGCATTGTTAGGACTAGATGTGCTGAATTTTGTTGCCATTTAAAATGTCCTCAAAAATAATCTGCTGTGGCCAAGCAGTGAAACAGAGATACCGCGTATTCAGAAAGTTATAGAACAGACCACCCTGATCCATATTAAAACGCTACATGTAAATACATCTGAAATAAAATTTCTACATGAGAAAGCATGCGTCAAAAGTTGACAACACTTTTTCTTCCTTCGTGGAAGTCCATAAAATGATGGTACTCCATAGAAGGTAACTTAGATTCAAATAAATATAGTAATTTACATCAAGAAATATGTGGGCCTGTTCACCCTCAAGGTTTATTTTGCTCTGGCCAATGGCCCTATAATGCAATAACTACTGACCATATACCATGTGCCAGGCCTCGCGGTGGGTACTGTTTTTCTTCTGATAGAGGTCAAAGCCCTTCCTACCATACTTTGCCCAACACGAAGAACTTTCTCCCATCATCACTTTCAGTGGCTGTAATTGTAACAGGGAGAAACTGAGCATGTCTGACTCCACATTGCTTCTATTTCCCTTGCTGTGGTGACCTACAGCTTAGAAACTTCTGCTCAGCCCCACAGGCAGGCATGTAAATCATTGAAGGAATTTTGCTTTACAGCTGAGATATGCAAAAACTACTTTCTTACCAGAAACTGACCTCGCCTAAGGAGGTAAAGAAGTATATAGAGAAATGACTATGCTATGTTTAAGATTTGCAGGAATGATATGACCAGATTTCTATAATCAAAGATTAACTGACCAAGGACAAAAAAGTTACATGACCTTCCTCACTGTCTACAAACGTCAGTCACCTTTCAACTCCAACCCACTTCTGCTTCCCCCTTTTGCTAACATGAAAGAAACTCACATTTCATGCTGAGGGGAGATGGTCCTTTAGACAGTAGACTACCATGTCCTCGATTAACTGGCTTTACAAATCAGTCACTGTTCTACTCAACATCCTGGTTCTTGACTTCTTGGCCTGCTATGTGGTGAGCAGAACAAGGATGGTCTTGATTCCATAATTTTGCTTGTAATCCCTAGACTCTCGGCACCTGTTATGAGCAAAAAGGATTCAGTTATTAAGTTAGAGTCTGCTTTTGACCTAGAGGCCTTTACACGTAGATCCTGCCGCCAAGGTGTAAGAGTTGATTCCTGAGAAACACTACATTTGCTCATGGAAAGGATGTTACTTAATTAGGAGTTACAAGGTTCATCCAGTCCTCATATGTCTATTAAACTCACGATATAGATGCGGTGCTCATGTCAAACTTGCAGTACCGAAAAACCAATTGGGGCATTATGGGAGTAGGAAGCACTGAGGAAAGAATTGTACAATACTGCCCCCTGGCGGCTGTTGCTGAGAGGGAATTACAGGCAGAACCTCTGAGAAAGTTGCCACAGGTCATGGTTGTACTGAGAGACCAGAGTTGGGAGTCCAGAAATTAAGGTCATCGCGCAAGTTAAGTGGGAGTTGTCAGGGAGAAACAGAGAGATATTCTCATTGGAAAACTCTTTATCACTGGAGAAGAAACCAATAGTTTCCAAGAGTTAAATCTTAAAGACAAATGCAGCTCCCAGATGGAACAGTGGTCTTCCATATAGAAGTCTCCCCACACTCCCAACTCTAAAAGCCTTCTGTGCACCTTTAACTCGGGAACCACTTTTAGCAGAGATTTTAGCATAATTACATTATGAAAGATACCTACTTGGGAGTGAGACCCACTGAAGGCCTCCACAGGGTCATGCCACCACCTCATGTTCACTCTTGTACATAATCTTTTGGAGTGAAATGTCAGATGGGACTAACATTTGTGATTGAAAATGTTTCTCTTTATTCCTGTCCCATTCTAACTTTTCCCTGAATGTTGTTTAGTTGAATTTTCACAGTTAAATTCACCTTCGCTGCAATCCAATTAAGGCAGTATTTCTAAACCAGAGCCCTTGGGACATCACAGGAAGATTCATTGCCTACCTGTGGTACCACGGGTAGTTTTATTCCCTGCCACATTGGGGATTAATGAGGTATTTATGGAGAAAACATTGGAACTATTTACCATGCATAGCATTGTATTTTTGAGGAAATATGATTTAAGTTTCACAGAATTTATAACCGAGCTTTGTAATTGATCCTTATTTTAAAGTGAGTTCTACCTGTGTAAAAACAGTACACTTGGGGAAGCGCGAGAAGCCTACTGACTTCGCATTCAGGGACATCTGAAAATAGACTCAAATTCTTGAATTGCCTACATTTGTGTCAGGCCCTTCCTCTCACACTAAAGTTCTGTCTTTCCCCATTCCTATTTCTCCTATCACTCAACACCTGACAAATGTTTTTGCCATACCTAGGAGTTTGCATAAAATCGATTCTCAGCTTTTATTTGTTGATTAACAGATAAATGCATGAGCAAGTGAAAAAGTGAGTGAACAAACAATGAGGCAGGGAATTGTCAGAATTTCAGCTCATTTAAAATCTAGTCATTTCGTTCTAAGGTCTTTTAGTTCTAAGCACTGACAGAGTTATTAGGACCTTGTTGTGGTCAGTAGGTGGCATTCCTTTCTCTTTAATCTCTTTGAAATACAGTCATACCCCACCAGCTTCCAGGACTCCTTCTTCCTATAGCTTTTTCTCCTAAAAACTGAAATCAGGGCATCCTTTGCCAGTTCCTCTGTCTTGTGTCACTGGCTTTTGGATAAACATGACTTTGCATCTTTCCCTAGAAAAAGAACATATGGAGCATGACTAAATCTGATGAAATCAAAATCCGCCCCCCTTCTGCCTCCCACACTCCCTGTCTTTCATCTTTCTCCTAATTTCTCAATCCTGAATCCTGCTGCTGACTTTTCAACTATAGCCTCATTATCTCTCACTAATTAAATCACATACCTCTTTGGCAACTTCTCCCTGAATTCTGTGAATGTCCCTTAGATCCTCCTAAATCTCTTGGCTACATTTCAATATCTCCTTATATGATATTCTGTGTTACCAATGAACTTGCACTTATGCTATTAAAGCATAGTAAGGCTTTGCCATTCACTTGACTGCTTATTGTTATTCAACTATTTTCACTTCCCTGGTGCGATGCCCAAATCCTAACGAGAAGGCACTGCCTGAGAACAACTGCAGGATAGATAATGTCCAACATGCATCAATTTTACTTTAGGCTTCAGGTGCAGAGACTAGTAGTTGAGATAAATGGACCTATATTAAATGTCCCTTTTGAGATAAGTCACACACCCACACACAGAGTTTGATTTAATCATCACAACAGTCCTATACTTTCAATACTACTATCTCATTTTACAGAGAGTGAATTTTAAGCCTTGAGAGATGTCTTATAGACAGGAGGCAGATCTCAAACTTGGAGGAGTAGGATTAGATCATAAGCCTCTTCATTTCCACTTTACCTTGCTCTTTTACAAGACAAAACTTTGCCTAAGACACATGGACCATTACCTAGTTTCAGAATATTTTTTTCATGCCAAATGGAAACACTGTGCCCATTTTGATACCTGCCATGGAAACTAACACAACCTTGTACCCATTTAGTAGTTACTTTCCATAGAGGGGTTGCTTGCACATTATGAATATAATTAATTCCATGAAATGCATACTTCAAAATAGTTAAAATGGTAGATTGCATGTTATTTGTATTTACCATAATAAACACACACACACACACACACACACACACACACACACATTTAAACAGTCTTCTACTTCCCACTTTTTCTCACAACTTCCTTTCCTTAAAGGTTATGTCAATAATTAGAGTCCAGGATGAAATCCCTAAGCTGGTTTCATTAAAATATTGTATACTATTTTTTTATTACCTCCATTATGACTTTTCTGGGTTAAATATAGATTTTATGGCACGGGGACAGAGATAATATTATCACTTTTCAAAAGCTGCACTTCACAGGAGGACTGCAGTGAGTTTTAAAACATTAAAGTCTTCCTACTATAGGAATGCTGTTCCTCAGAGAGAAATGCACTGCTTGCACGAAGAATTTCCTGGTATTTTATTTGGTCTGTTGGTATAAAATGAATCTTGGGGCTTTCACTTGAGTTTCCACTTGACAAGCCCTTGACATGATGTTGATGACTTCCAAATCTCTTTCCCAGCCCACACCTCCCTCCTGAGCACTAGACTATATATCCAACTGCCTACTGGACATCACCTTGATATCCCTCAGACACCTGAAACTTAGCTTGTCCAAAGCTATACTCATTATTTTATACTCTCAGACCTGCTGGTGCTTCTGTATTTTTGATTTCACTGAAAGGTATAACTATCCACTCAGATGTCCAAACAAGACATTTAGGCATCATTCTTAAATTTTCCATCCCCATCCATATCTTATCAATCATCACATTCTTTACAGTCTATCCTAGTTCCTCTTGAGGACTATTCCAAAGGGTCAGCCTCCACCCACCTACATGCGTGTTCAAGCAAAGCCTTCCATTTTGATTGCTCGGTATGATATAGTCAGCTAGCCATTTGTTCTGATAAATGGATCTCTGTAGTCACAGAAGCGGCCTTGCATTTCAGCCAAAAGAAAGCTTGAGAATATAGATCAACATAAGATAAAAAGAAAAATGCCTCATTTCTCTGGAGCCTTTACTACAAATTTTAATTCTCTGATATTTTGTTGTTGTTGTTGTTCTTGTGATGTCAGTGAATGTTTAAATGGCAGCAGCCAACCTGATGTTCTTTCTGCCTTCAATCAGACCTGGACAGATTGCTTTCTACAGCTCTCTTGCTCATCTCTTTATGGAGAAGCAATCGTAGGCCACGTGGAGAAGTTATTTTAAAGTATAGACAAATATGTTTACCTCATATCACATTTCCTTTTACCCAGAGGCCAAAGGACTGTTTATCCCCTGCCTTCTCTTAGCTTAGGCAGGATACTCGGAAAATCCAGAATATGACGGTATCAAAATTGGCTTTTCCATTGCAAAACCTGTGGTTCAGATGCATTTGTAGGAATATAGGATTTTTCCCCCAGATTTATACATTACCTTTGAGAACTTCTAGTTTGGATATGTGAAAGATAGCCTTTCCTTCATTGTCTAATGGAAAATCATGCAAAAGTAAGAAGGTTAATGTGAAATAGCAACTCAATAGTATCTTCCAAAATTTTTGACATCTGTGGAAAGGGTATCAAAAGAAATGGATAAATGGGAAAGAGTATATGACCATTTCTCAACTTCCTGTCTGTCTCCATTTGCTAGTGGGTTACATAAGCCAAAAGTAGCCACATGTATTATGTTCATTCAAAAGGAAAAATGACACACAGGCCTGGTTTCTCCTCCAACGAACTCTTCTGAAAATAATGGTTTCAGAAAACAAATTTCTTACTTCAGAAATACTTAATCAAAAAGGAAGAGCTGTCAGAACAAAGATGATATAAAAAACAAACATGAGTAAACCAAAGGACATGAGAAGCACACTCTCCATAAATCATCATCATCATCATCATAACATAGAAAGTCTTAAGCAAGTATTTTACTATGAATTTAAAAATGTAATGAAACAATTGATAAAAATGACGATATAGGCAAAGGCATGTGAATTTAAATAAAGTTGTAAAATTAGAATATGATCAAATATGAATAGAAGAGCTAAGAAAGAAAGGGAGAGGAAAATACAAATCTCAGAAATAAAGGCAAAATTATCAGTGACAATAGGAGACTACACATTGCTAAATACTCCCTAGATGTCATAAAGGATTAAAGAGGCC
Organism: Martes martes; assembly: GCF_963455335.1. Taxonomy (NCBI): domain Eukaryota; kingdom Metazoa; phylum Chordata; class Mammalia; order Carnivora; family Mustelidae; genus Martes; species Martes martes. The sequence goes on along the minus strand of NC_137902.1, from coordinate 44,913,799 downwards.
AACAAAATGAAATGGTTACAAATAAGTGTTCTGAAAAAGATTATGAGAAAATAAAAGGCTAGGGAGACATAAAAATTGTATAAGTTGGATAACTAAAGAAAAATGTTAGAATAGAAGCTATCTTTAAAGATATTATTCAAGAAAAGTTTCCAGAAACAAGGTCTTACATAGAGACAACAATTTATTCTGTGTCTTATGGAAAAGTGACACAGAATATCAATAAAAATAAATGTCCTACTACAGCTAGCTTTGGACAGACAGATAAAGATCAGGTCACTTAAAAGCAAAAGAAGAATGTTGACCTCAGGCTTCTCCACAGCTATATTCAATGCTAAAGACAAAATGAAGAAGGAAGAAGAAAGAAGGAAGAAGGAAGAAGAAGAAGAAGAAGAAGAAGAAGGAGGAGGAGGAGGAGGAGGGGGAAGAGGAGGAGGAGAAGAAGAAAGGAGAAGGAGGAGGAAGAGGAAGAGGAGGAGGAGGAGAAGGAGGAGGAGGACTATGAGGAGGAGGAGGAGGAGGAGGAAGAGGAGGAGGAGGAGAAGGAGAAAGAGAAGAAGAAAGGAGAAGGAGGAGGAGAAGGAGGAGGAGGAGGAGGAAGAAGAGGAGGAGGAGGAGGAGGAGGAGGAGGAAGAGGAGGAGGAGGAGGAAGAGGTGGAGGAGGAGGAGGAGGAGCCAACTCAAGTATGGTATGCACAGTCATTCAATCAAAAAGGAAACAGATAACATTTTCAGAATGTACAAAAACTCTGGAAATATCACTTTTAGACCTTTCTAAAGAAGTCACTGGAAGATGTATTTTAGCTAACAAAGAAAATAAAGAAAAAATAATGGCAAAAGATAGGTAGAGAGCATTAGTATATTTAACTACAGAACTAATACTTTTAAAATGTGGAAATGTTTGCCAAACAGAATGGAACGTGTTTTTAAGTACTGATTGTAAATATCATAAAACTAACATGTTTGGAATTGTTTTGGCCATTAGTTCTTCAAAAATTGTTTTCTGTCCACCTATTCCCTGGTCTCCTTCAGGGATTCCTATCACATATATTAGGACTTCTGTGATTCTCTCAATTGATGTTCTGTTCATTTCAAACCTTTTCTTGTATTTCACTGTAGACGGTTTCTACTGCCATTTTTCCTCATTGCTCGTCCTTCTGCTTTTTATGTATCCAGTGTATTTCTCATCTAAGACATTGCAGTTCTCATTTCTGAAAGTTCTATTTCAGTTTTGTTTTATTTCCTATGTCATTACTTAATTCTTTGAGCCTATAATATATAGTCATAAAAATTGTCTTAATGCCTTTGCCTTCAAATTCTAACATTTGGGTCAGTTCTGAGTCCATTAGAATTAATTCTTTGTTCTCATTATGGATCTCATTTCCCTTCTTCTTTTTATGCCAGGTAAATGTTTTCCTTATTCAAATTATATTTATTCTTCTATGTTACATAACATTTTATTTAAAATAATTAAGATGATTTGTATAAAATAGAATTAAGGGAGGGCATAAAGAATAACATTTCTGACAATGTCAGCATATTATATTTATATACTTTAAAATAGCATGAATATATCACAGCCATTCTGAAAGTAAGCTGGCTGCAGATGACATAGTTTCATAAATTAAAAAATTGCATATTCCTAAGCTACTTAGTGGCATTAGTGATACTTAAATCATAATCTTAGATGTATACAGTTCAACTTTTGATCCTTGTCATAATTGCATGTCAAATTACTTTTCACTCTCTGGGGTGCCTGGGTGGCTCAGTGGGTTAACGCCTTGGCCTTCAGCTTAGTTCATGATCCCAGGGTGCTGGGATCGAGCCCCACATGGGGCTCTCTGCTCGGCAGGGAGCCTGCTTCCCTTCCTCTCTCTCTGCTTGCCTTTCTGCCTACTTGTGATCTCTCTCTGTCAAATAAATAAAATAAAAATCTTTTAAAAAAATTACTTTTCACTCTCTGTAGTAGACATTGAAACACTGAATTTTAAACTCCTCGAGTGAAAAGATAATACTTAAAAGTCACATATTGTCAACTATTAATTTGGCTCATAGGGATCTTTAGCTCAAAAACAAACTGCATTGTTTGTGTATTTATTCTACACAATTTTATGACATGTGTAGACATATATCTATAATGACAATCAATATACTGAGCAGTTCTATGACCACAAGGATCTGTTGCATCACCCTTTTGTAACTACACATACGTGTCTCCCCATTGTCTCTAGACCCTGGCAACCTCTCATCTGTTCTCCTTAAAAAATTTTCCAATTCTGCATGGCAGGAGTTTGGAAGACAACACTCCAATGTAACAAGTAAAAAGCTAAACAAAAATCCACTACTCTTCTAGGTTCCCTGGAAGAGGCAAGAATATGGGGAAAACTGCTACCACCATAACTGGAGGGATAGGTGAGTACAGGGAGTTAAGACCTACCTGAACATAGACTCATTAGCAGAAGCTGATGTGGGAACCAGCGGTGCCAAGGGAGAAAACCCTGAATTATAATTGACAAATAGCTGCAGGCTCAATGTGGACAACTCTGAGAGTTAAAAACTCCAGGTTGTCCATTCATACTGGGATTTCTATAATATTGTGAAAATTACATCTAGAAGCTAGACCAGATTCCCACAATAAATATCAGAGAAAAAAAGTCCCCCCTGCCCAGCTCCCAGAAGGGGAGGGGAACAGGAATGATTTTGAAATATACCAGAGCTCTCTGTTCTTCATAAATAGGTCTGTCCTGAGAGGAAACTAGTGAACAAGAGCATTACTGGCTGGAGTATCATCAGAGCCTAAATGAACTGAAAAGGGAAATACCAAACTCCAGCCCACTCTAGCCATTTTGTCTCACCTAAGGTGGGGAGAAAAAACTAAGAAACACTTGCGATGTTAACAGCCCAGAAATACTGGCTCACAGAAATATTAAGACCTAATCACAGGACTTAAATTACTTCCCTTTTGCCCACACCTCACCACCACAGTACTAAAGGTTTATTTACAATAATCCTTTTCACCTAATACATCATGTCCAGCTATCAAGAAACAATTAGAAGGCATATCAAAGACAAAAACAAAAACAACAACAACAAAAACATGATTTGATGAGCCAAAGCAAACATCAGGACCAGACAAAAAGGGGAGAGTACAATGATCAGACTTGGAACTTTAAACAACCATGATTAATATACTAAAGGCTCTAATAGCTAAAATAGACAGCATGCATAAACACATAGGCAATGTAAGCAGAGAAATGGAAATACTAAAAAAGCATCCAAGAAGAAATGCTAGAGATAAACAGAAATGAAGAATGTCTTTGATGGATTTATTACAAGACCAGATATGGCTCAGGAAAGAATCTCTGAGCTAGAGGAGCTAGAGGATATATACTTTTAGGTTTGAAAACCAAAAAGCAAAGAGAAGAAAGACTGGGGAAAAAAAAAAGCTGACTATCTAAGGACTGTGAGACTGCAGACTACAAAAGATGTAACACAATAATGGGAATACCAGAAGGAAAAGAAAGAAAGAAAAGAAATATTTGAAACAATAATGATTGAGACTTCCCCCAAATTAATGTAACACACTAAATTATAGATACAAGAAGTTCAGAGAACACCAAGCAGGATATTTATCAATAAAATTATACCTAGGCATGTAATTTACAAACCACAGAAAGTCAAAGACAAAGAAAAATCCTGAAATAAGCCATAAGATGAAAATACAGTACTTTGTCTATAGAAGAAAAAAGAATTATATCTGACTTCTCAGAAACCATACTAGCAAGAAGAGAATGAAGTGAAATACTTAAAGTGTTAATATATAAATTAATACACAAAAGTTAACTTAGAAAGGTCTATTTCCTTCCTATATACCAGGAATGAACAAGAGGGGGTTTAAAATTAAAAACATAGGGGCGCCTGGGTGGCTCAGTGGGTTAAAGCCTCTGCCTTCAGCTCGGGTCATGATCCCAGGGTCCTGGGATTGAGCCCCGCATCGGGCTCTCTGCTCAGCGGCGAGCCTGCTTCCCCCCTCTCACTCTGCCTGCCTCTCTGCCTACTTGGGATCTCTCTCTGTCAGATAAATAAATAAAATCTTAAAAAAATAAAAATAAAAATAAAATTAAAAACATAATTCATTTTAAATTAGCATCCAAAAAATGAAATTCTTTGGCATAAATCTAACCAAATATATGCAAGATCTTTCTGAGGAAAACTGCAAAACTGATGAACAATATCAAAGAACAATTAATAAATGGAGACATTCCTTGCTCATGAATAGAGTTAATATTGTCACGATGTCAGTTCTTCTCAACTCGATCATAGTTTGTTTGATGACCTATGAGCTTCATGAACTTGGATATACAAATTTCTCCCCAAATTGGGGAGATATAATAATGGCTATGCATTATTGCAAGGTTTCTCCAGTTTATTTGAAATGGTTCCATAGCAGGTCTAAATAAACTAAAAGTTTATTATATTACACTGATGTCACTTATCAGGAAAATAATGCAAAAAAAAGGCATATTTAAAATGCCAACAAATAATTTAAAGTGGAACTCTAAAAAATATTTAAATAATTCAAAAGAAATTAGGCAACGGTGAATGGGGAGAGAAAAATGTGTGGCAACAAAGAGAAATCAAAGAATAAAATGGTAAAACTAAACCCAATCCTATCTGTAATTATTTTAAATGTTACTGGACTAAAAAGACAAAAAAATACAGAGATTTGGTCAAATTGGTCAGAAAAAGCCATGACTCACTTAGATCTTGGATACAACAAACATTTCTTAAGTATGTTTGATTGGATGTAAACAAGGAAAAGAGACCTCATGTAAAGTGCAAGCACAAGGCCAGAACTCCTATATTAATGTCAGATAAAACATACTTTAAACCAAAATGTTTGGAAAAAAATGGAGGGGTATTTCATAATCATAGAAAAAACAATTCAAGAAGACAAAAAATTGAGGCACCTGGGTGGTGCAGTGGGTTAAGTGACTGCCTCTGGCTCAGGTCATGGTCCTGGAGTCCCAGGATCAAGACTCAGTGGGGAGTCTGCTTCTCCCTCTGACCTTCCCCCTCTCATGTTCTTTCTCTCTCTCTCTCTCTCATTCTCTTCCTCTCAAATAAATAAATAAAATATTTTTAAAATTTTTAAAAAAGACAAAAAATTATATCCTTAAAAGCACAGGAATCAAAAATTGATATAATTAAAAGAAGTGGATAATTCTGTAGTCATTTTTGAAGATTTTAACACTCCTTTCTTTTAATTGATGGAACAACTAGATAAAATATGAGAAAAGATATAGATGCCATAACTGATATAAAGGCATAAAAATGGAGATATATAAAATTCTCCTTACTGGCAGGTAATATTGTTTATATAGAGAAATCTAAGAAATTTACAAAACAATTACTTGAATAGTGACTTTAATATCACCATACACAAAATTCATGTACAAAAATATACATCTGTGCTTATGTACTGGTAGTAAAGAAATGGGAAATTAACTAAAAATTTCATTCTTTTGATATGTCATCAGTCATCCAAACTAAGAGATGTATTTAACACAAGAAATATGAAAACACAGCTACAGTACACTGAACATGATAAAATATCACTAAGAAATATTAAAGAACTAAATAAAAAAGATATACTGTTTGGAGCTCAATGTTGTTAAGATATTAATAATTCCAAAATTGATCTATAGGCTTTATGCAATTTCAAACCATATTCACAGGTTTTTAATGTAGCATTTGGTTAGCTAATTCTAAAAAATATGGATCTGAAAATGACATCAAATAGTAATATAGAAAAAGAACAAATTTAGCAGATTTACACTACTTACTTCAAGCTTTAGTACATAGCTATACTAATCAGAAGGGTGTGATTGTTACATAAGGATAGACATAGAACAATTGAGCATTATACTGAGCCCCAAAATAGACTTATGCACTCAAGTAATTTTCAACAAAGATGCCAAAGCAATCTAATGAGAAAATGAAAATCTTTTCTACAAATGGTGTTAGAACATTTGGATACAAATGGAAAACATAAACTTTGATCTTTACCTCACAATATGCATAAAAATTAATTTAAGATGTATACCAGATCTAAATGTAGGAGTTAAATTCATGAAATTTTAGAAAACAAAATAGAAGGCTACATTCATGACTTGGAGGCATGCCAGTATTTCTTAGGTCAACACAGAAAATAATTAAAATGATAAACTATAGTTCACTAAAAAATAAAACTTCTGGTTATGCAAAGACCCTTAAGAAAATGAACACATGAATCAGAGACTAGAAAAGAAATTCACAAAAATGTATCTGACAAAAGATTGGTATCTAGAATTTACAAATAACTCATACAACTGAATATTTTATATATGAAAAACTCAATTGGGTAATGGAGAAAATATTTAAAGAGAATCCAAAAAGGTATATGAGTAATCAATAGTCACAACAAAACATTTTTTATGTTATTATTCATTATGGAGATACAACTTCAAACCACAATGATATTCACTATACATCCACCACAATACTTAATATTAAAAAGGATAGCAAGGGATATGGAAGAATGAGAACTCTCATACTTCACTGATAGTAGTATAAAATGCTAGAAAGCCACAATTCACACAGTAGAAAGGTCAGAAGGAACAAATCACAGGCTATAGGAAACGTTAACAAAGGTGTGCTATAATTACAGCATTCATCCATTTTTGGTGGGCTTGTCACTTAGCATAACCAGTTTGAAAAACTAAAGCTGTCCTATAACCTAGATATTTCACTCCTAAGGATAGGCACATATACCCAGGAAAAGATGTGTACAAAAATGCACATAACAGAAATCCTGAAAATATTTAACAAATGCACACACACACTCAAATTCCCTTTAAGAAGAGAAAGGGAAAGGCTATTAAAAAAAGTACAGAAATTAAAATTAATGAAATCTTATACAACTACATAGAATTTCATGGGTGAATCCCTAGAACATAATGTTGAGTAAAATATGGAAAATGAAAGAACATATACAATACAATTTCACTTACAAGAGCTTAGAAAAAGTATAGAGCAGTCTACATTGTTGGAACATAGAGGGTTGTCACACTTGAGAGTTGGTGAAAGTGGGTAGAGGGGAGACTTTGGAAAGCAAGCAGTATTCTCTACCTTTGATTGCTTATTAAATAGGTGTACCATTTTGTGAAAAATCATCAAGCTCTAATCTTAACCTTTGTACACTTTTCTGAATGCATGTTTCATCTCAATAAAATCTGACTTTAGAAAAAAGCATTGGGAATAATAACAGCCAAAGGTTGGGCAGCCTCCAGATCTCATTCCCCCACAGAAATATCACTAAAATAAAATAAAATAAAATTTTTTGAAAATCAAAAACAAGGGGCACCTGGGTGGCTCAGTCGGTTAAGCCTCTGCCTTCGGTTCAGGTCATGATCCCAGCATCCTGGGATCAAGTCCCACATCGGGCTCTCTGCTCAGTGGGGAGCCTGCTTCCCCCACCCCCCCGCCTGCCTACTTGTGTGTGATCTCTCTCTCTCTCTGTCAAATAAATAAATAAAATCTTTTAAAAAAATCAAAAACAATTCAGTAAAGGAGCTCAGCAACTGATGGGAGCAGGCAGAAGAAAAATTCAGTGACTTTGAGGACAGGACAATTGAAATTATTATGTCTGAGGAATACAAAGAAAAAAGAATGAAAAAAAAGTAAACAGAACCTAAGGGACTTGTGTGATACCAGGAGGTGGAACAACACATGCAGTATTAGAGTATTTAAAATAATGACTAGAAATAAATTAAATGTGATGAAATACAAAGATTTACAAATCCAAGAAACTCAATGAATGCCAAATATGTTAACCTCAAAGACAGTCATATCAAGACACATTATAATCGAACTAGCTAAAACCAAAGACAACAAGAGAATCTTAAAAGCACCAAGGGAAAAAAAAAAGAAGCAACTTATCAAGCATAAGAGATTCTTAGTAAAATTAACAGCCAATCTCTTCATGAGAAGCCATGGAAGGCAGTATGAGGAAATAGTTTAAGTGCTAAAAAAAAAAAAAAAAATTAAGAAATAATTTTTTATCTGGAAAATCTGTCCTCCAAAAATGAAGGAGAAATTAAAACATACCTAGACAAAAATAAATTATAAAAAAGCTAAGGGAGTTCATTACCGCTATACTTGCCCTATAAGAAATCCTAAAGGGGATCCTTCAGATTGAACTGAAAGCACACTAGACTTGAAGCCATATGAAGAAATAAAAATATCCAGTAAAGGTAAATACATGGACAAATATAAAAGCCCATAACACTCTATTGCTTGTAAGTATAGTTTTTTTTAATTTCCCACATGATTTAAAACACAAATGCATGAAAAAATATTTCATGCATACTCATGTCATTGAGCATACAATGTATAAATAAGCGTTTATCCAGAGAAGATATAAAAATGGACAACAGTCATAAGAAATGAGACTACACCTCAAAAATCCTTAGAAAACTGTAAATCAAAATCACAGTGAGCTTTCACTTCCGCTTACAAGAGCTTAGAAAGAATATAGAGCAATCTACATTTAACTTGGATAGTTAAAATAAAAATAAAATAAAATAAAATAAGTGTTGGTGAGGATGTTGGCAAATCTACAAAGAAAAAAAGTCAAACCTCATGCAGCGGAAATGAAGGAATGGCCAGATACTAAGTATCAGCTGTAAATGATCAGGTAGTGAAACCTGGGCTGTAAAGGTCTGTGAACACACACCCACAGTTCAATTATTCTTTTCTTCTCTATTATAAGGACTGATTTAAGCCTTTATCACCTCATGCCTGCAATGTTGCCAGCATCCTTCTGTTCTTCCTGCTGCCAGGCTCACCTCCTTCCATTCTCTTTAACGTTGCCTCAAGAAGAACGTCTCTAAAAAACAGGTCTGATCTGTCACTTCCCTGTGCCGTACCCGTTTGTATCTCTCTGAAATAAAAGGAGCACCCAGTGTCTCAACATGACAGGGAAAGCCTTCCATGACTTGGCCCATCCACATAGTTGGTGCTTAGTAAATAAAATCGTACACAGCAGATGACCAGTGGTTTTTTACCAAGGGAAAGAAAGAAACAGCAAGTATAATATGGATATGTTTACCCATATTTTCTAAGCATTGTGTCTGTGAGGGACACTGAGAAGGGGAAGGGGAACATATTCCCATTTCAAATATGTGCTGCTTCTGCCGTGTCTCTTGCCTCAACATTTAAAGACCTGAAAATCTCCTGGGGAATATCAGCCTTGCACAGAAACTGCCATGAGGTTAGGACGTGATAAATGTGCTGAGGGAATTCAATAGGAAGAGATTCATTTCTCACCCTGGGGACTCCAAAAGCTACGGACAGTTGGTCTGGGCCTTGATGAAGGGGCAGGGCAGGTAAGACGACACAGATGTCCAGACCCTGGGAAAGGCCCTCCAGCGTGTGAAGGTCAGGGAAGATGCACGTATTTTCATGCTACTTGGCTCTGACACAGGGCATGTGAGACTTAGCAATACAGTTGGAACACCAGTGTGGCTAGCTTTGGAGGGTCTTCATTGCTAGTAAGAGAAATGTAAGTTGAGCCTTCTCTATGAAGACTCTTAGGCCTCAGCTAATTCTCTGCAGAGCCTGATCCCTGGCTGCTTTCTCTCCCAGTCTGCCCTCCCTACCTGTAACTCATTCAGACTCACCCTCTGCTCCTCCTCCATGCTCCTGCCTCCCATTCTTTTTTTTTTTTTTTTTTAAGATTTTATTTATTTATTTGACAGACAGAGATCACAAGTAGGCAGAGAGGCAGGCAGAGAGAGAGGAGGAAGCAGGCTCCCTGCCGAGCAGAGAGCCCGATGCGGGGCTCGATCCCAGGACCCTGAGATCATGACCTGAGCCGAAGGCAGAGGCTTTAACCCACTGAGCCACCCAGGTGCCCCTCCTGCCTCCCGTTCTATGACATCGGACTTCAGTCAGCTTCTTGCCACCATAGGAAACTACCTCCCCAAATTATTCTTCATGTTGCCTTATATTTCCCTAAGCCTGGGTTTTTCTCCCCAGAGGCTAGGAAATAGGAAAAAAAGATCAGTGGATGGTAGACAGATCTGCATTCTATTCATGGCTCTTCTACACATAGATACGTGACCCTGGGCAAATTACTTAACCTCTCTGAGCCATCTGTGAAATGCTGATTATAATTCTTATCTTAGAGAGATGCCGTGAGGATAAAATAAAATGTTTAAGCCTCTAGTTCTTAGATGCTTCCTACAGTGTTAGTTGGCTTCCCACTCCAGTCTCCAGGCCCAAGCAGGTCAAATTTGGGGCCCTCACTTCCCTCTCACCCCAGCCCTCAATTAGGACAATTTAATGAATTCTCCGCTGTGATCATTACTAACTCTCCTGGTTTCTTGCTCAGAGGCAAGGAGATAGCATTATGCAGCAGGTTTAAAGGCTCCTTTTTAAACTTAAACTAGGCTCACTGGGGAGGCAAAAGCTGAAGATTTGACCTGGTCTTGCATTTGAGCTGATTCACATTAAAACTCCCTGTGTAACAACTGGAGGGGAAAGAAGAATGCTCTAATCAGTCTGAGCCTGGAGGAAAAGTAATTGCAGATTTACAGAGACAAAAACAGGTGTGTGAAACAGTGTGTAACAGAGCTCGCCACAGTTTCTCCGGACATGGTTCCTGGTGGGGAGTCCTCATGCTAGAAAAGAATTAGGACCATCTTGGCAAGTTGGTGTCATAGGAAGCGCAATATTTACTCAGCACAGGGATAGGCAGCGGATGCCCTGACAACTGCAGTTCAGGCTTTCTGATTTGATTTCGACTGCGGTGTTATATAGAGACTTAATCACATAATGCCCAATGGCACCAAGTACCCAGGTGGATCTGACTGAATTCTTTGCTTCTGCGGGTTTCAAGGCACAGATAACAGAGAGTGGCTGGCAAAAGAGCATGTGCTTCCTCGAATCAGGAAAAGAGGTCACAGCTCCTGACTTCCGAGATTCAAACTACGACTCGAACCTCCTGGCATCCAGGTGCAGAAAAGCTGTTGGACCCTGCAGATCTCATCCTCCTTTGTGGCAACTGGTTATGGATCTGCCAAAGCGTAGTGTGACACCACTCTTTCCTGTCCAGGTTTGCTTAGGTCCTCTTGAATCCCACATGATTTCACAGACTCACAGAATGTGTTGAGAAAATGAGTTTAATCTCATTTCAGAGATGAAAAAAATGAGACCCCAAAATGGTGTGGCTTATTGGGACCACGAAGAGAGTTATAAAAAAGGCCTGAGTGATAATATGGGTCTCCTACTTCCCAGAGTTTATAGTTAATGAAATCTGGTAGACAATAATGCCAAATTTATTCGTTTTTCTGCTATTGAAACAGACAGTAGAACTATTTGCCTATTTACTCTAACGTGCTAAGCCAAGCGTGCATAAAGCCATGTTGTCATTTTCTCATTTTGCCTGTACTTAAAAATTTCAGTCCCTCAATGGTCAGTTAGTCCTTTATAGCTTAAGGTCAATGGAGTTAATAAGGATTAAAGGACATGAAAGGGTTTTGATATTTACTGAGGGAATAGCGTAGGACTCTGTCACTTACACACCTTAATTCATAAAATGGTTAAGAGGAGACCCAGAAATATGACTAAAGTCTCAGCACAATAAAATATATAAGAAATCAATTTTAATTATTTTTCAAGTAATTGAAATCCAAAGTCTTTCATTATATCCCTAATCTTCTACTTCCATACTATATTCCAGCTTTCAAAAGGTAAGGGGCTCTTACTGGTCTATTCTGATGAACAGACAATTGTTTTTAATGATTCTTTGGCCAGATAATTCTGAAATCCTTCCTTTTACATTCATCAAATGCTTCTGGCTTGCCCAAGCTTATCTCTCCTCAAATTACTTTTTAGTATAGCCAAAGAAAAATCCAATAGCTTTGAATATGCTTAGGTATGAAGAGCTCTAGATATTAAAATCCCACATGGCTTCCGAGATGGGTAGAAGATAGGGAGCAGGGGGACAGAGGGCAGTAGTCTATTCCAATCCTCCTTTCTCCTTGACTCCTAAACACTGAGTATATATTTATGTATCCGTTTAGCCATTTACCTCTATTTATTTTGTTAATATATTTCTATCTATCAAGAAAATGTGGACAGAGAAGGAAGTAGCCCACTTCCTGCAGTCACATCCATCCATGGTCCCAAGGAAGGGAATTCCCAAATAGCAGGCATCTGCACTTAGTGGGAATGCTATATAGTGACTACTTATAGATCATTGGTTGCCTACTGCTCTGCTTCTGGCTCAATTGCTTTCACAAGACAAGCTGCTGAGACAGATATTAATGTATATTTCAAACCAGGATATATGGCAGGAGTCCTGTCTTTGAGTTGTCTGTCTTATTGTGATCTCATGCTTCTGTTTTGCCCCACCCATCATTAGAAGCCAAAAACTTCCACAGCAGATCAGCTTTTCCAAGGAGGTAATACTATACCTGTTTACATGTCCCCTTGTGTTGTTATATCAGAACTGGAAGCTTATTTCTCCTAAATTTTAGCAACCGGTAATTAGAAAGCAACACAATTTATAGTTCTGTGAGAATTAATTTTGCTTAGAAAGTTAATTTTATAGCTTTTGTATAAATATACCGTGTCTTTCTTGGTGCCTGGCAAATGGTAAATGCTCGTTCACTGAATGAAGGCTCGTTATGTGCTCACATTTTCCCATTTGCCAAGTTGACGTCATTGTAGCAGAATTCAATTATTTTCCTCTATGAAAATTACATTATTTTATAACTTCTGATTAAATAACATCACTTTGTCTTCCCCCTCAAAATGTTCTTCCTCATCTCCAGCACCTCTCCACCCCAGTGCCATGGCATTCACTACCATCTGTATGACATTTGAGCCATTATCTCTGGCCAAAACTTGTCTTCATCTCCATGACCATGTATCAAGCTGCCCGTTGTACATCTCTGCCTAAAGGGTCCCCAGGTATTTAAAACTAACATGTCCAAAGGTGAACTCAACACCACATACCTTCTCCCTCTTAAGCACATACACATACTCTCAGCGGATCCTCCTTCCATGCTTCCCATCTCAAAGTATGGCACCATAACCATCTAGCTGAACAAGTTAGAAGTCTATGTCTATCCTCCAACTCTCTCTCAAAATGTAAGAAAGGCTTTTCTTGTTATGGCCTGTCTTTATTCTTTCAGAACAGAGTTTCTTCATCTTTTTAGTATGACTACTTAAGCTGATGCTTACCTCGCCTTTCAGGCATTTCCCCTATAAGTGAATTCCATTTTTTCAAAAGTTTTATTTATTTGAGAGAGAGAGAGAGAGAGAGAGTGAGCTGGGGGGTGGAGGGGCAGAGGGAGAGAGAGAATCTCAAGAAGACTCCCTCCTGGTCGTGGAGCCTGAGGCAGGGCTCAATCCCTCAACCCTGAGATCATGATCTGAGCCAAAATCAACACCCAACCGACTGAGCTACCCAGGGACCCCATGAATTCCATTTCTTAAGTATATTATGTTCGAGCACATTTCTTCTCTTCCATAAATGTTTTCTTTCCCCTTTCCAGATGTTATCCCATGAATATTTAAGATTAAACTCAAATATCCTTTTCTCTGAGACTTTCCGTCTTCAATCATCCTGTTTTTTGTATGTATCTCTCTTATGGCACTTCACATGTTATGTAGTGATGACTCATTAATTTTTCTTTCTCTTGCGTGCAAGATGAGGAATCATGTAATCATGCTTCCCCCCAATTTCTCAAGCACTTAGCCTGTTTGCAGTATGTATTCAGTAAATATTTACTGATAATCAAACGAATGAATGACACAAGATAAGAACAAAGCCCTTGGAAGAATAGTCTAGTGGGTGGTCACTGGGGCGAACAGGGAGCCATCTTCTTAGGATGAAAGCTCTGATACACTAAGGGGTAGAATTAATTGGAAGCAATACCCCCCAGAGGATCACTTATTCCTGCAGTCATCTAATAAATGGTAGATCTGCCCTACTTAAATGAATTCTAGTAGAATGACAAAAAGTATTTGGCACCAAATGTGGACTAAAATACTGTGCACTGGTAAGTTGTAGATGAACACATTGCATCAAATATGTGTTTAATCTATGACATGGATATGGTTTAAAGAGAAGTATGTCTCTGATCTAGGGCATCTACTTAAGATATTAAATGATAGATACCAATGACCACATTCCCCTTAGGATACCATAATATTAATATCCATGAATTTATATCAATTCTTTAAAATGTATCTCTATTTTAAAACCTGTTACTTTATATTCTTTCAGTGTAATGTATAATTCTTTCAAGTTTCAAAGCGGTGGGTTGGGAAGACTTCCTCTTAGTTATTATTCTGGGACTGGTAAACTAGTCACCATTCACCTCATTCATATAATTATGATTTTATGATAGACATCATATGGCCCTCCCAATTAAATGATGGGCCCAGTGGTTTCTCAGTTTCATCCCTGAGTACCTTTTTAGTTCTTGGGTAGATGCTAGTTCACTTACCCCAGTAATTTTTCTATAATTTCCCTATTAGTTAGATCTAGAATATCTGGAATGCTAACATCAGGTGAATAAGTATTATTTGAAAAATCAAAATGAGGGCGAAAATCTTATATAACAGGAATGAGAGTCATCCCTGTAATTCCTACTTATTCTTTTATTATTCTTGTGCAACTCTTATTTGTTGCTCCTTATTTTGTTTTGTTTAACTTATGGCTTCAAGTTGTTCTATAATTTTTGTTTCCCTCTAAAAAATAGGTTGTTTAAATGTCTTGCATTTTTTGGAGGAAGAAATTGGGGAGAAAGGAATAGGATATTTAGAAAAGATGACGAAGTTGAATCTTTGACTTTGTTATTTAATTCATTTCTATTCTCTTCAAGGAACTGTGAAATTTTGGGTATAAAGTAGAAAAATAGAGATATGGACCTTTTCCTTCTCAAAAGAAACCCATAATAACAAACATGCTCATAAGGATATAACTATTAATTGTACGAAGTGTAATGAAAAAGCAGAGTATTCAGCAAAAGGATTAAGTGTGTCTACTTGAGACTAAATAACCTAAGAAAGCCTCCGTGTAGAAATGGCATTCATTCAGGTATGCATTGTATTAATAAGTGCAAGGATAGAAAGAAAAGCATTCCAGCCAGGAAACCCCATGGGAAAAGACCATGGAGTGGGAAACTTCTTGGCCCAGCCAAGTTACAGAGAGAATTTCAATGTGGTTGAAGCCTCCTAACAGAAGAAAGAGGCATGAGCTGACATTACAAAGCAGTTGAGGCCAGATATGCCTTTCTGGCATTATAAGTACAATGGAATTCTCACAAAAGATTTAAACATGAAAATGACATAATTAAATGTATGTTTTAAAAGATTAGTCCAGATGCTTTGTAGACTGATGTGTTGGTAAATAAGGGCAGGAAAAGACCAGTAAAAAGACTATTGCAGTAACTAGGAAATTAGCCATGGTAGCCTAGACCACCACCATAAAAGGCGGGGGGGCAGGAGAGACGGAGGTGAGGCCTTCAACAAACTACTCAGCTGTATAACATGGATATTAAAAGTAGCCACTATGGGGCATCTGGGTGGCTCACTGGGTTAAGCCTCTGCCTTTGGCTCAGGTCATGATCTCAAGGTCCTGGGATCGAGCCCTGTATTGGGCTCTCTGCTCGGCAGGGAGCCTGCTTCCCCCTCTCTCTCTGCCTGCCGCTCTGCCTACTTGTGATCTCTGCCTGTCAAATAAATAAATAAAATCTTTAATTAAAAAAAAAGTAGCCACTTCATGAGATCAAAAAACAAAAATCATATGAAATTATGCCTTTAAAGCATAAAGGACAGCCCTGGCATAATAGAGAATGTATTATACATGTTTATTATTATTATTATTACTACTACTAAAATGTCTGTAAGTGTTATTTGGTTATTTAGTTTGGTTCCAAGGGTGGTGTTTGGATGCAGTGAGGGAGAGCTGGTTTATTTGGTGTGTTATAATTTATTGATCTAGAAAGAAATTTGATAGGATTACATTATGGTATACTGCCGTAGGGGGTGGTATTTAAAATAATGATTGAGGTGCTGTTTAATGGGTATTAAGGAGAAGAATGAGGAGCACCTGGATGACTCAGTTGGTTAAGCATCTGCCTTCCACTGAAGTCATGATCCCAGGATCCTGGGATCGAGTCCGGTGTTGGGTTCCCTCTGCCTCTGGCTCTCTCTTTCTGTCTCACATGAATAAATTTTTAAAAAACATCTTGAAAGAAGGTATGTGGTATGGTGAGTGCTGTGAAGTGTGTAAACCTGGCGATTCACAGACCTGTACCCCTGGGATTAATAATACATTATATGTCAGTAAAAAATTAAAAATTAAAAAAATAAATTAAAAATTAAAAAAAAATTTAAAAATCTTGAAAGAGAAGAATGAAACAGTTGACTTTCGTTTTTTTTTAAGTCGAATGATTAACTGACTCAGGGTCCAATAAGGCCTCACCATATATTTCTTTACCTCTCTTCCTTCCAAGAAGTTTCTTCGGTATTTCTAAGTCTTGAAAAACCTCATTTTCTAAGAATAGTACAAGTAGAGAGGTAAATCTCTGCTGATGTTAGAACCATCCCTTTCATGGAAATTGTCCTAGGACCTTTGGTATGTCAGAGCTAGAAGGGAACTGGGAGGTAATTCTCTTGGTTATACAGGTAGAGACAGACACTGAGAGATGAGCGTCATGTCTCCTCTTCAGAGGTACCAGGGTGTGTGTTGAAAATGCTCTGGACTAGGTATCAGAGCGAACAAAGTTCAAGCTCTGTATCTATCATCACCATGTGATTTTGGGCAAATAGACTTTCTGAGGCTTGATTTCCTCACTGTAGAGGGAAGATCCTAATATCCTAATATCTATCCTGCCCAACCAAAGAGTTGGCATGGAGAATGAATAAAATAATGCACATAAAAGCATATCATGAACTATAAATTCTATTTGTTATCATCCCTTTGCCATGTGTACAATCACCAAAAGAACAGATGGGCAGGGACTCCTGGGTGGCTCAGTGGGTTAAAGCCTCTGCCTTTGGCTCAGGTCATGATCCCAGGGTCCTGGGATTGAACCCCGCATCGGGCTCTCTGCTCAGCGGGGAGCCTGCTTCCCTTCCTCTCTCTCTGCCTGCCTCTCTGACTACTTGTGATCTCTGTCTGTCAAATAAATAAATAAAATCTTAAAAAATAAAAAAAAAAGAACAGATGGGCATATGACTTGACTGTTTGCCTAGATGTAGTGAGTGCAGTGCATGGCTATGGTCCTCAAGCATTCCTGAGGCAGATTTTTGGGGAGCTATGCTCAGGGTGTATGTGTAATTTACACAGGTAAGCCGAAAATATTCAAGTACTTATTTCATAAATTCTTAAGATATTAAACCTTTAACACAATCTTGGACTATACTGTCATGATTTATGTTTTTCTATTTAAAAAAAAAGGCCCAGTTTAAGTAACTAGGGTAATTAACTAAGCTACTATAAGGCTACACAGCCATTACACAGCAGAGCCTGATTTCAAACCTTCATCTGCCTTGTTCAAAAAGCCATAAAATTTTAACTGCTAACAGGGAGGCTATACCACAGTCACACAGATAAACTGACTTCGGTTCTGCAAAAAAGAATCCTTAAATGGACCAAACTTGATTAGGAAACCAAAGGAACATTTTTTGTTCTCCAGCCTGTATTGAAATGCAGTTGATTTGATATTGCAATTGAGCAATTGGGTGTAAAAATCACTGGTAAAAACACACTGCAGATGGCAATTAATTACCACCCAGGCCCTGCTCTATTACACAGTAAAAGATTGACAAAGATACTGCAGCAAGACTGAACTAGGAAATGTCAACATATACAAGAAACCGCCCTCTGCTGGTCAAGCCTGTGCCCTGTCCTTGTTAAACAGGGACGTTATTCAAAGATGCAAATGAGATATTTTGAGCACTTTTATATTTATGACTTTATTACTCTGAGACGGTTGGGAGTTTTAATTTTGTGGTTAGCCCACCTGCTGTTTCTTTATTAAAATCTTAGTTCTGATTAATCAAAAATGCTTTCTGCAGTCAGGTCACATAGATTCCATAAAACAGGATGCACTTGTTCGCCCTGGATTTGGTGTGAGATTTATCTTTTAAAGATACACACTGATTTATATGTGTGCTCACAAGTATGGCAGCGAATTAAAATATGATAGTAAGTGGGAAAGGTTCATGGCTTCCTGAATGTGATCATAAATAAGGGATTTCATGACCAAGTTGCTGTGTGTAATAGCCATGTCTCTCCTCACCCATGGGCGTAATGGGGTCAGTCTATTTGTGGCACCCAAAGCAAACTAGCACTGGATTTACATAGCTTCATAAGACTGGCATCAAACTCCACAATTCAATTAGCTGCCCGTTTTTTATATACATGGCACTAAAGCACGAGACTTCTTTGAAGCAACAGAAATGGTGACTATCCTTCCACCCAGATTTTTGTCCCGTGGCAGTGGCCAAGAAAGCCAGCTTTGAGTTTTCTTCTATGGAGTTTCAAAAAGCAGCAGAGACAGAGCCTAGATATGAGATTCAGACACAGGCTAGAACAGCATTGTAGCTGGTCAACAGAGAGAAGGGGAGAGAATAGCTAAAGGGGATATAAGTGGTATTCTGATATCTATCTATCCATCTATATCTCAAAGTATACTTTGGATTCCATTTTACCCTCAAATATTATTTATTAAAGACCCACATGAAAATGATATTCTCTTAGAGACTGACATGCCAATTTAATACACAAGGCCCTTTCTGTGGCAGCTTCTAATATCCCCCCAGAACTAATACTATTTCAGACGTATACATAATGAAATGTAATTTAATATCTGGAACTATGAAACAGATGAGACAGCCAAGGTCAAAAGAGTGCTGCTATTTACACTGGATGCAAGAATTTCTTTATGAAATAACCTTCACTGCCAAGATGCCAGGAGAGTCTCTTAGGGAAGGGACTTCTGTAATTACAGAAAGCAGCAAAGCTGAGGAAACTAGCATTGCTCAGGGACTATATCTCTGTCTACCGTATATCTTTGGGTGACTTCTTGACCTGTTTGAGCCTCAGGTATTATTGGAATAATACCTATCTCACTGGATTCTTTAGACAATTAAGCTTCGTATGTAAAATGCCTAGCACACAATACACATCACAAAATGCTAGTTCAAGTCTCCTCTTTCCTGAGCAAACTTGGCTGGTATTGTTACTCTAAGTGGCAATTCCTCCAGCCAACTGAATTCATTTCTTCACTATGCCCTTTTTCAAACATGGGTATCCTTAAGAACTTCTGGTGTCAGGGCGCCTGGGTGACTCAGTGTGTTAAAGCATCTGCCTTCGGCTCAGGTCATGATCCCAGGATCCTGGGATAGAGTCCCGCATCAGGCTCTCTGCTCAACGGGGAGCCTGCTTCCTCCTCTCTCTGTCTGCCTCTCTGCCTGCTTGTGGTCTCTGTCTGTCAAATAAATAAAATATTAAAAAAAAAAAAAAACCACTTCTTGTGTCAAAACAGACCAAAACAAAACGAAAACCTCTGGTGTCTAATTGTTAGACTGTGGAGCTCTCCACTACAACCTAAAGACTAGTTAAGAAGTATCCTGGCTTCTGGTCTCTCATGTAACTTGCTTTCTGGGGTGTCCAAATCCCTGCAAGAACTAGAGCTGCCCCGAAATAGTCCAGAAGGCCCCTGGGACTGTTTCCCAAGCGCTCTGACACAGTTTGTCCTGATGGAGTTGCTGTCACCCCCCCTCTGGGAACCAGCATCGGTCTGCAGCTCAAGCGGGCCCCTGCCGCCATCTCTCCCTCTGAGTGCTTCCCTGCATAGACTAGAACCCTCACTTACCAAAGCTACAACGCACTATGGAGTAGAAGAGGCTGAAGAGGTTTGATAATAAATGGCCCTCTTATCTTTTGTTCATACTGTGTAACTGAGGTCCCAAAACACGGCTTTTTGTGTCCCTATCTTTTGCAGAAGCTCCTGGGAATCTTAAAATTTTAAAATCTTCTCTCTTCTCTGAATGAAAACTGGGTTTGAGTATCAGGCTTCATGCTGTGTTACTGTAATAGATGGTATTAACAATTGGTAATCTTTTAACGACAGGGGCTTTCCCTCGAGCCCAGCGCATGGTGCCTACATGATGAGGCTTTTCCTTGAGCTTTCCTGAGCCAATACTGCACTTATGACCTGGTGGAAAGGGCTTTGACCCTGTACCTCATATTTTAGGAGTCCCCCACTTTGGCTCCTTTCTGGGCAACCCCATTCCTTAGCCATGGTTTTAAAGAGATGTGCAATCCCAAGCTGCCATTGACTCTCTAAACTAGCCCAGCTACCCTGAATCCCCTGTCCAAATGGCCTAAGACTACTTTAGTGTCCTGTTTGATCCTCTTCCCCATATCTGTCCACCTGTGATGAGATCAGACTATGACCACATGTACCTTGAGGCCCTAGGAAGGTCTGAGGGGCCATTGCTATGAGCAAGGTAAATGGACAGGCTCACTACATTGTCTACATCCTCAAGACCCTTGTCAACACGAGAGGAAACTGGTACTGAGAAAGGGGCAAACCAGTGACTTTATTTCTCCATTTGCTAGCTCCCACAGAATTCTGAGGAGTCCAGTTGAAATCTGGCTTTCCAGGTCATCATGAAGGTGTATTTGTCAAGATGGAAGGAGAGATCATATTTCATTTAGCAGTTTTTTAGTTGGATTTATAGCTTCAGATATTAAGACCCAGGGTCTATGGGCATCTATATAGTATAAGAGAGTATAAGGGGAAAACTTGTTGTAAGCCCTAAGTAGGGTCTGGTTTGACGTTTCCCAACATTTTTGTAAGCATACCAAGGCCATCATAATTATAAATTTTGGGTGATTGGGATTCCCTTTTGTTTTCTGTTTCTCTTCAGCCAAGTTAAGCTGCTCTAATGCAAGCACAAGGAAGATGGAAGCTAGCCAAGGACTTGTAAGACTATGATTGTGAGGATGAGCCATGGGATACAAACTGTGTGAGTGAACGCAAGAGCCATCCTGTGGAAAGCAGAGCCATGAAGGGAGGGGTTGCTATGAAGTTAAAGAGGAGCTTCACGGGGGACTCTGAAGCACGGAAGCCAGAAGGCAGGAGTTTGTGGGATGAGATTATAGCCTAGAAATTGTGATCATATTGGTGGCTGAGATGGGCAGGAAGAGGATATTGTTGACCACTTGCAACAAAGTTCCAGGTTTCCAGAATGACTGTGCAACTGTATGTTGAAATCACCTGGAATGAGGATAAAGGTTAGGGCTAATAGGAAGCTGGTGAGCTAGGTGGTAAGATGTACGAAAAAATGAGAAGCAGCAATCAGAAGCTTGGTAAGTGAAAACAATCTTTTAAAAAAGAAGAAGAAAAAGAAAAAAGAAAAGAAAGAAGAGAGTGGCACAGTCAGATTTGTGAGCTACGAAGGAATAAAACTACTAGATGGGAGGAGAGATGCTTTAAAAGAAGCATAGGGCAGTCATAATCCATCTTTATGTTGTTGTTGTTGGTTTTTTTCTTCCTGTGTTTTTGGGCCACATTTTCCACCCAAAAATCTATGCTTCCATCAAGCCCAAATCAAATTCCCATTTCTCAGTTTTCCTTGTCTTCTTCAGCCTACTCTGGTTTCACACTCCTGACTCCTTAAAATGTTTATTTTCTGTATTACTTGGGTTGGCCCTCAAAGGTATAAAGTTTGTCTCCTGCCTGGATAATTCTCATTTAATTTTGTCTCCTCAAATAGGTTACCAACTCTATGAGGATGGCAATCTTAACTTCCTACCCATTTATATCTCATAGTTCGAAGCACAATTTAAAGCATGTTTGTGAGATCACAGATACAATACATAACCAAATTGTCTTTTCTTAGGCAAGATCTCCCTTAATTTTGAATGTGACCTGCATAACCACCACTAGTTTGGAGTATACAGTATAAAGGTGATCTACTTAAGCATTGGGGGCCCTCCTTTCTAAAGTAGTAGACAGAGCAAAAGCTGTGGTTTCTTCTCCTAGCATCCTTAGTTGCCCTTCATAATTTGTCCTAAAACCTTCAAGGTAAAAACCTCAATTGGCAATTTTTTTGTTTGAAAAATTGGAGGCCTTAAGTTTTACTCATTTGTAAAATCTAAAATTCTAAAATTCTGTAACCAGTCTTGAAATTGTGATTCTGAAGAAGAGGAGGATAAAAGTCTAATAAACTGAGTAAGATAACATGAAGACTTTCTTCTCTTTCTCAAGGGACACTAGATAACTAAAGATACTATGATGGTGTATTTAAAACAAGCTTATCTTTGTTCCGCATACAGCAAAAAAAAAACATTCCTGAAGCAGAAATCAACAAGAGAAACAGCTTACTTTTCTTTGGCTTTCTCTCCCTCCTAACTATCCTTCCCATTAATCCTTGTATCCGATAACTCTTTTGGTCAAGGGAATGGACATAACAATTCCTGGTCTTCAAATGTTACACGGATCTGTGAAACTACATTTAAAATATGCCTTAACTGGGGTGCCTGGGTGGCTCAGTGGGTTAAAGCCTCTGCCTTTAGCTCAGGTCATGATCCCAGGGTCCTGGGATCGAGCCCCGCATCGGGCTCTCTGCTCGGCAGGGAGCCTGCTTCCTCCTCTCTCTCTGCCTGCCTCTCTGCATACTTGTGATCTCTGTCAGATAAATAAATAAAATTTAAAAAAAAATTAAACGAGAGGCTATTTTATAAAAAAAAATAAATAAAATAAAATATGCCTTAACTAACATTTGGAAATCAATTTATGCAATCCATCATACCAACATGCTAAATAAGAAAAGGAAAACATGATTATATAGATAAATGCAGAAAAAGCATTTGACAAATTCCAAAGCTCACTCATGATAAAAACTCTCAGCAAACTAGGAATAGAAGAAGGGTTCCTCAAAAGGATAACAGCCACAAAACACCTATAGGTAATACATATAGTTGTGAGAAAGTAGTTGCTATAACCCTAAGATCAGGAATAGGCAGGGATGTAGTCTCTCACCAGTGCTATTTGATATCATACTGAAAGTTCTAACTAGTACTATAAGAAAAGGAAATTTAAGAGCATACAGATTGGGAAGTAAGAAATAAAATCTTCTTTTTCACAGATTACATGAAGAAAAATACTTCTGAAATTAACAGATGATTATAGTAATACAGTAGTTGTAGTAATTTTTAGGATGTGTATTAATATACAGAAGACAACTGCTTTTCTATGTACCATCAATGAACAACTGGAATTTAAAATTAGAAACCTAGGGGCACCTGGGTGGCTCAGTGGTTTAAAGCCTCTGCCTTCGGCTCAGGTCATGATCCCGGGGTCCTGGGATCGAGCCCCACATCGGGTTCTCTGCTCAGCGGGGAGCCTGCTTCCTCCCCTCTCTCTCTGCCTGCCTCTCTGCCTACTTGTGATCTCTGTCTGTCAAATAAATAAATAAAATCTTAAAAAAAAATTAGAAACCTAATACCATTTACATCACTACCAAAAATCAAAACTTGGGTATAAGTCTAACAAAATATGTACAAGATCTATATGAAGAAAACAATAATACTCTGAATAAATAAATCAGAGAAGATCTAAATAAATAGAGAGATCTTCCTTGTTCAGGGACAGAAAGACTCAATACTGTTAAAACATCATTTCTTTCCAACTTGGTCTAAAGTGTGAGAAAATCCTAATCAAAATCCACAAAATTATTTTGTGCATATTGACGAACTCATTCTAAATTTTATATGGGAAGTCAAAAGACCAACAACGGCCAATACAATACTGAAGAAGAACCAAGTCTGAGGACTGACATTCATTGTTCGGTTTCAAGACTTCCTGTAAAGCTACAGTAATCAAGACAATGTGATACTGGTCAAAGAACAGGCAGATAGATCAATGCAACAGAATACAGAGCCTAGAAAGAGACCCATAGAAATACAGTCAACTGATCTTTGACAAAGGAGCAAAGGCAATTCAATGGAAGAAAGGAAAATATTTTCAACAAATGGTACTAAAACAACTAGATATGCACATGCAAAAACAACTTAGAGCATTTACAAAAGTTAACTCCAAATGAATCAGACCTAATACACAAAACTTCTAGAAAATAACATAGGAGCATATCTAGGCAACTTTGTGTTTAGAAATGAGTTTTTAAAGACAACACCAAAAGCATGATCCATAAAAGAAAAAATTGAGAAGTTGGATCTCATTAAAATTTAAAAATTCTGCTCTATGGAAGACACACCTAAGAGACACAAAAGAGAAGCCAAAGAGTGGGAGAAAATATTTGTAAAATACATATCTGATAAAAAAAAAGGAAACTTTCCAAACTCAACAAATAAGAATATAAATAACCCAATTAAAAATAGGTAAAAGATCTAGATACCTCACCCAAGAAGATATACTGATAAAAAAATGAGCATATACTATGTCTTTATGGAATTGCAAATTAAAACAACATGATACTACTATGTGTTAGGGGGTTAAATTAAAAATGCTGACAACACCAAATGTTGGTAAGGGTGTGGAGCAACAGAAACTGCAATTCATTGCTAACAGGAATGCAACATTTTGGCAATCTTTACAAAGCTAAACATGTGCTTATTATATGATCTAGCAAACATGCTCTGAGTTATTTTTGCCCATATGAGTTGAAAACTTACGTGTATGCAAAAACCTGTCCATGCATATTTATAGTACTTTTCTTCCTAACTGTCAAGAACTGGAAGTAACAAAGATGTCCTTCACTAGCTGAAATCATAAACTGTGGTACACCCAGACAATAGAATATTTTTCAGCAATAAAAATAAATGAACTATCTAGCCATGAAAAGACATAGAGAATCTTAAATGTCTGTTGCTAAATGAAAGAAGTTAGCCTAAAAAGGTTGCATGTTATATAATTCTAACTATAAGACACTCCGGAAAAGGCAAAACTATAGAGACAATAAAAAGATCAGTGGTTGCTAGGGGTTAGGTAGAGAAGAGGGAAGAGAAGGTAGAGCACAAAGGATTTTTAGGGCAGTGAAACTTAGGTAAGATACTGTACTAGTGAATGTGTCACATTATGTATTTGTCAAAAGCAAAAGAAATATACAACACAAAAAATGAAATTTAATGTAAAGTATGGATTTCAGTTAGTAAAAATGTATTATTATTGGTTCATTAGTTTTAACCAATGTACCACACCAATGGAGATGCAGTTATTAATAGAGAAAACTGGGGAAGGGTGGTAACTAGGCAAGAGTATGTGGAAACTCTGTATTGCCTGCTCAATTTTTCTTTAAACCTAAAACTGCTTTAAAAATGAAGCCTATTTAAAAAAGAAAACGTCTTATCTCAAATGATCCTCTGAAAATCTCTGGCAAATAAAGTTTCTAATATCATATTACAGACAGAGATACTGAACTAAAGCTCCAATATCAGGCAGTAATAGAAGAAAGAAATGAACTTCTGACTTGTGCTATAACATCTCAGAGAGGGTTATCCAATAAAGGATAAAAGTCCTTTAGTATATGGACAAACATGTCCTGAGATTCTAGAGATGCTCTGTCCAATATGGTGGCCACTAGCCACATCCTTATGATCTTTCCTAAGGTGGTATCAGATTGCAGAGGTTAAAGAGGTCTCTTAGGAATATGGTTGGAAGGAAGGAACTTATAAAAGAGATAGGAACATAGATGGAGGATACTAGCTACAAGACTTTGAAAGATTAAGGGCATTTGTAACTTTCCCATTATGCTATTTCTGTTATCCCTCTAATTGCAGTATTTCTCAGTTCTGAAAATAACTTGAATTAAATCTTTCCATGGTACTTGTAAAATATGTATATTTCTGAGTCCCAAATGAAGACCAACATAGTCTCATTCTCTGGGGGCAGATTCTAGGAATCTGTTGTCTTTACAAGTTCCTCAAGTGATTCTACATATAGTTTAAAAATTTCTCCTTTAACTGGAGACAAAAAAAACTTAAGATATAAAGAGTACATTTATTTGTTTTCAAAGTCATTTTGGTAATGGAAGGGTGCCCATACACCAATGGGTTTAGTAGATGATAGGGGCATTAATGAGATAAAATATGCCTGGGTCCCTAGGACCTGCCATAATGAAAGAGCACATTCTATTTTGTGGTTGTGGGGATGAGTGTGAATGTACGAAACAAGTGAAAAGGACAAAAGCCTTTGGATTGTATATTAATACATGCCATTGGGTTACCCAACATTTCTTTATAATGTGTTATTTTTCACACTGATGTCTATACTCATCATAACATGGAAGAAAAAACAGAAGAGAACCCTGTTCTATCTCCTCAAACTCAGTAATAATGGCCCAATTATTTAACTTCACTAAGTACCACTTGAAATGTGGTATCAGTAAGGGATACGCTTCACTGACTCACTGGGTTAGAGTACTGAGTTCAGGTTAGGTAATTGGTGGAACACTATTTTTAAAAATGTAAAGTGATACCTGAGTATAAGCTTTCATGATATTTTCTGAGCTGAAATAATGCTTTGGGTTGGGAAATGGCAGAGAGCAGCAGAGTTTGAAAGAGGATGGTGAGTAAATTTTCAGCATTAACTACATCCCTCCACCCTTGGCTCTGTTGGTGACTTCTAACTTAATAGCCATATTACAGGGAATAAAATTATGTCTCTAATTACCTCAGACTTAATAATGCAATCAAATCATCTGCCTCCATTCCTAATTACCACTTGTTTCCAAGCAATGACTCTACCGTGTCATAATGCCTTCAGTACAGTGGGGTAAATGAAGCCTGGAAAAGCAACCTACAAAGTTGCTTTGCTTTCCATACTTTCCATGGATCTGAAGCTTTCTAAGAAGAATTCAACAGAAAGCATCTAATCAGCACTTCTCACTTGCAAGATTGTGGATTTCATCTAAATGACCCATGGAGTGGCTTTATATTAACTGCTCTCTTCTGTAGAATCTGTTAGAGGACATGTTATGGCACCATTTACATACACTTATTTCTAGTCAGGTGTGAACAGCCATCTCTTGTCTACGTTAAGGAGCTATTATGAGCTGCACTGCTTTCCCCCAGCCACCAGCACCCACGAATGTGTATGTGCCCTGGAAGAGTCAGTACCTTAACACACGGATACTTTGCATGATAAAAGCTTGGAGGACCACGACTGGCTTTGAAGAAAGAAAGAAATGGTGTCCCCAGATAGGCGCCCACTAGAATTTGCTTGCTCATTGTGGGTCAGGTGGTGTGTCAAATATTTTTCAAATGTATTAGCCCCTATCCTCCCTGGGGCTCACAGCGGACACTGAGGAATTCCCATGACACTCTTCTCCCCAGGATGAAGTGTGGCCTCAGAATCTTCCTCAAGACTGTATTCTATTCAGCCACTAATAGTTAATCAACATTGGCATGAGAGCTGAAACCTCTTTCCTATTTTGTATTGTGGAAATACTATAGGATTTAGAATTAGGCAAATCTCTTTTAAATAATGGCTTTGAATACCTATATAACTACTTTTATTTCTAAGATGGATAATAATATCTATAACATATGGATTTTGTGAAGAGCTGATTAGTGTGTGCACATGTACACACATGCACATACACACACACACACACACACACACACGCCCATATAGAAAGAGACTCTTACAGGTTGAACCACGTTCACACATGTAACCATGTGTAACAGTAGGTACTCTGAGGTTATTTTAAGTATGCATATCAGAACTCTGCTGCCAAGATGGTCACTGGAGAAGAAGAGGCCAATGCATTCCTAACATACTCAATAAAATCCGGCCCTGGTGCCAGTCATTGTGACAGTTACCAAAGACAATCTTACATTTTAAGGTGTTACCCATTCCATTTAAGAATAAAGAAGCAACACCATTTTTAAAACAAATGTTTCCTTGGTAAATGACTCGATTCCCAGAGCTTAAAGGAGAGGAAAAGTGGCATAGATAAAACCCAGGCTTTATAGAAGACCCATTTACACAACACCATGAGAAAATGAGACAAATCCAGAATGTGGGAAATTCAATAAAACAACTGGCATGACTGCTTCTAAAAGTCAATACTGTGAGAAAAGAAAAAAGACAGGAAATTTTTCTATTTAAAAAAAGTCTAAGGAGACATAGGATCCAACATAATATGCAAACCTTCATTGAATCTTGAAAAGAAAAAAAAACAGCTATAAAAATATATTTTTAAAAGCAATTGGGAAATTTTGGATATGGACAGAATATTGGTTATGTGATACAGCCTTAATTTTCTTAGATATGATTGTGGCATCATCAGTACATGCAGGAGCAAACTCTCATATTCAGGGGTGAAATGTCATTATGGCTGAAACTTATTTTCAAATTATTCAGCAGAATTATACAAAACAACTCTGTATGGGTATATGGATGTTCATTGTAGGATTCCTTCAACTTTTCTAAGTAAAATTTCTCATAATGACAAATTGAAAAAAAAAAAAATCCGGGACTCATACTGCCCTGGTTTGAATGCTAGATTTATATCTTCTTACACACATGGCTTTGGCCAAATGACTTCATTTTGTGCCCCTCTGACTCATCATGCATAAGGTGGAAGTAATAATGGTGCCTTCCTTAGATCATTAAGGCAAATGTCAATGGTCTGGTGCACGTGTAGTTCTTAGAATAGTACCTGACACAGTGAGTACTTAAGAAATGTTAGCTCTTACTACAGCACAGAGAAGAAATGCAAGATGTTCTGATCCAGAGTGGAAAAGTAGACATGGTGCATCGTGAATACCACAGGCTCCCCTTCCTCTCTACCCTGTTTACCCTAAACCCCAAGCAATTATGATATCCGCCACAAACAATCTACATTTTTCATAATTGGCTAGTAATGCCTTAGATAAGCTTGATTCCAACTCTTCTCTTTATAAAAGGTCTCTCCTGACCACATGAGACTGTTAGAATCCCAGCTCCTTTGTTAGTGAGTTTGGCAACAATCTCCCCAGCCCCACACTGCCAGATGTGTTGCCTGTTCCTATACTGCTCTGGTTTTCTGTCTTCTTGGCTTTTTACCCCTGGAGTTTTTCATTCTATTGGGAATTTAGCTATGTATTTAATCCGACTATGTATTCATTTGCAAAGTTTTCAATGTGTTTGTAGAGGAAGTTTGTCTCACTTGCCCCATTGTTAGAAAAGGAATAACAGCAGGAAACTTTTCTGATATCTCATGATTTGGGAACTGAAAGATAAAAACAGGGACTCCGTCTATATTTAACCAAAGTTACATCAAGTCCTAAAACAGGATAAACTAAAGAGCTTTTGCAATCAAAAGAATAAGAATATTAAGGAAAACGCTCCTGACACTGGGAAAATATCGATTAAATTAAAGGAGATAAAGATTGGAACAGTACCAGATTATAAAACTTAGATAAGGACATGAGGATGGACAAAATTAGGCTGGGAAAACCATCTAGAGAGGAAAAGACAATATGGGGATAATTTTAGAAAATTCCAAATTTAATTATCAGGAAGGATAACTACTATTGAGGTTGGAAAGGAAATAGATACATATACACATATGTACATATATACATACATGTACATATATGTATTATACACATAGAGTAAGCCTTAATATAGAACAGGAAATCTAAAGTTAAAGCCAAAATTATCTCATATTTCATAAAGGAGGGATACCTCAACATTTTCAAATGCAAAAGAGGCATTAAGATAAAAATTGAGAAGCAGTCATTGAATTGAATCAATAGGAACTAATTGATAATCTTTACAAAATGGATCTCAGTAGAGTCATGGATAGAATCAATAATATAGTGGATTGATGTGAGTAGAAAAATAATGTTACAGAAAATGTGGGTTTCATGACTCCTTCCTGTAATCAAGAAACAGGTGTACAAATCTTACTGAAATCCATATAAACACCTTAAAATCAATATTTCCCAAAATAATCTCATCGTCTTTGCCTTTCTCCCCTCCTCTCCTACCAAATTTCCTTTCCCTTATATACCAGACCTTAGTTGATATCACTACTGTATATTCAGTTTTTCATACAAAAACTGTTCAGTCAGAGCAGTGCCTGGGTGACTCAGTCAGTTAAGCATCTGACTCTTGATTTCAGCTTAGGTCATGATCCCAGGGTCCTGGATTTGAGCCCCTCGTCAGGCTCTGCACTCAGCATGGAGTCTGCTTGAGGATTTCGTGCCCTGTCCCTCTGCCCCTCCCCCAGCTCACACTCATGTGTGCTCTCTCTCAAATAAATAAATATATCTTAAAAACAAACAAACAAACACCCAAACCCTATTCACTCAGAGGTGAGAGTCGGTGGCGAGGTTTTGATAGCCTTTAAAGCTGAGTCACTCATGCAAGTAGAGAAAGAAATATACCATTTTCTAGGTGGTACAAGCCCTTGTTGTACCTGAGTTTTTGCATCTGAGAGACCACCAAGGAGCCAACACTGATGCAATCACACAAGGGTTTATTTAACAAGCTTAAGCTTGGGCCCAAGTATACCTGACACAGCGGAGTAGGGACTTGGACCCCGAACCAGATTACAGAGTTTTTAAAGGCAGAGTAGGGGTGGACTCCACGGTAGGTGAGGACAAAGGGGATTAGGGATGATGTAAGTCTCTAAGGACTTTTGGAAGCAAGGTCTCCAGGACCTTGAGGGGCTAGCTATTGTTGGGAGAAAGGTTATTTATTACCAGTAACAAAAATCTCGTGAGACCCTTTAGATGTATATCAGTGGGCCATATGCTTGGGAATGATTCTCGACACTATCTTGGAGGTTTAGATATAAAGTTTCCTAAAGGAATTGTTAAAGTAGACTTACAGGATCCTGGCTGGACCTGTCGGGGTAGGGGGTCGGTCAGGCTAGGATTGTCTTTAGCGAAACCTCAAGGTGAGGGCAGTTAAGTCCCCAGGGGAGAGCCACTCTGTCTGTTTCAAGGGCTTGTCAGTAGGTAAGGAATTTTAATGATTTTCTTCTGCCTCTATTTCCCACATCACCCTAAGTTTCTGGGCATAAAATACCTTATGAGGGCAGAGAAGAGAAAACAGATGATTTTGTTACATTTTTCAACCTAGCATTTTTTGCCACACAAAACTAGTATGACACAACACTTGCAATCTTCAGCTCAGTTTCACAACTTGCAGAGTCAACACTCTGGCCAGCTTTAGGCAAGCAGTTAGGTCTTACTCTTGGGGACTGTTTTATTTTTATTTTTCTCTGGTGTTTCATAAATATTAGAATAAAATGTACATCTATGGTCAGCTAGCTAAATGTCATTTCACACTAGAAGCCATGTCTCTGATTTATATTTTTGCTTCAAATGGAATTGAGATATTTCTTTTCAGGTTTCCAAATAGATTGATTAGGATATTGATCGGGATCATACTATATCCTAATGGACTGATGATTTCATTGAAAAAAATCCAATGGTCCACATATAATGCCATTTTCTTCATGGTAATAAGAAAAGGAAAGGTATGGAATCACTTGCATAAAGCAGAAGAAAGCACAGTATGGTCTACAAAAGGATACAGTTTCCTGGGTCCCCACCTGCACAGCGGCAATCCTGCCATCTGGCCACCCTCCTGGCTGTTCTGGAGACTCAACGCCTGCCTGTCTGCTCAGCAGCTGTAAGAACGAGGCTCACAGCAACCCCAGCTTGTCACCCCTCAGTGTTCCCTGCGAGCCCGGGAGGGAAGGTGACTCCCTGGGAGCACCACCCACAGCCCAAACTCCAATTCAAGCCAAGATCCATTCCTGAAGGAATCATGTCCAGTTTAAAACAGCCAGTTTTCCTCTTAGATCTCTACATTATTTCATACCTTCTGTCAACTTTGTCCTTGAAGTGGTCTGTTTTGCCCTCTCATAGTCTATTTCTCACAATAATTGAAATTTGAGAACGTACATTTTTGTTACAATTTCCAAGAGATTATCTTTTTCTAAATATCTTGTAACAGAATACTGGCTTTGTTTATAAATGCTTATCAAGTATAAATACTTCCTTTGGTATCATTACATGATATGAAATTATGAACAACCCACTCTCCCCTGAGTCAAAAATCTTCACTATAACTGTTTTTATGATCTCTCCTCTTAACATTGGAGGTAAGATAGAAATGAGAAAAGCAGTAAAAACGGGAGCTGTTACTTATCATTACCTATTTTTAATAACATATTTTTAAATCTTATATAAGGTTTTTCCTGGAATTTTAAAAATAAATGGCAGAGGAGAATTTTATTTGCAAACTGCTGCAAACTGTGTTATTCTGGCACTTAGTATTTAATAAAAATGATTGCTTGGGAACAAAAAATGGGAATTGTTTCTTGACTAAAAAGGGGATCCAGATGGTTTAAATAGTTAGATGACAGTGGCAGTGAAGTATTTAAAGAGGGGGAAAATAATAATAAAAAAAAAAAAGCTTGAGCACTGTTAGAATTTTTTCAAGTTATGGGTTTGTTTTTTTTTGAGATTTTATTTATTTATTTGACAGACAGAGATCACAAGTAGGCAGACAGGCAGGCAGAGAGAGAGAGAGAGAGAGAGGAGGAAGCAGGCTCCCTGCAGAGCAGAGAGCCTGACTCGGGACTCGATCCCAGGACCCTGAGATCATGACCCGAGCCGAAGGCAGAGGCTTAACCACTGAGCCACCCAGGTGCCCCGGGTTCTTTTCAAATTAAATATTCTCTCATGATTTTTTTTAAAAGTTTATTTACCTAAAGATTTTATTTTTAAGCATTCTCTACACCCAACATGGGGCTCAAACCCACAACCCTGAGATCAAGAGTCGCTTGCTCTTTGGACTGTGCTTTCATGAATTTTTAACACTGAGGTATACTTTTTTTTTTTTTTAAACAATGGCTATTAAATATTTTGAAGTCTTTTAAATGCTATAAAGTCTCTCTCATATAAATTACATCTTTCCAATTATATACAATGATCAGATTCTAGAAATACTCCAGAATTATGTCTAAACCCAAATTAAGAATACTTGTTTTAAGACTTTACCTTCTTAGGGTGCCTGGCTGATTAGTTGGTTGGGATTCTTAATCTCAGGGTCATGAGTTCAAACCCCACAGTGGGTGTGGAGCCTACTTACAATAATAAAAAAATAATAATAAAAAACATTTACCTCGTCTTTACCCTATTACTGATACCTTCTAGACAATTTTTCTGGTTCTACCCTCTCAAGATACTGAGAGAAATCTGATTTATTTTTTTCTAGCATTTACATATTCTGAGGCAATGATCATGTCCTCTGAGCTTTCCCACATCCCAGTGACACCC